>NW_027644269.1:0-76923 GCF_032717465.1 Coenobita brevimanus
TGGTAGACACATTAGTTCACGTAGACGCTCCTGTAGCCTAATATTTGGAAGACCCAACATGAACAATAAATATGCATTATGAAGAACAAATTATTGTTGATTAATAGTATCTCTCAGTACGGCTGTGTATTTACTTTTTCCTAATGATATATATCTGATAACCAAAACAAAAACAATTTTCTTGTAAAATATTTATTGCTTTTTCGAGTCATTATACCGTTTAAATATAGACAATTATATCACGGTAACCATATACTATGAAAATATTCCATTTTTAAAATTTGATTTGGTGGCTCAAGATGCTGGTTACAATACTCATGTAGAAAAAAATAATATCCATTTTATATCTAAATTTCCAAGTTTTTTACACACATGTTTAATGAAACGAAGCTTTGCGGGAATGCCAGCCTCCTTTACCAGTGAGTCCATTTTATCCTACGTGTTACCTCATTTATAGTTTTTCCTCAACATTTCATTTTTTCAGGTACTAATTATCTCACCCTCAGAAATATTTTCCGAACTATAAATACAATTGGGAGTCTTTCCCAGCTAATTTATAGTACATATGTGGATGTTGCGTATTCGTTGTTTTTGCCCTCAGTTATGTGGTCTTTAAGATCACTCAAGGATAATCGTTTTGAATTTTGGGTAAAGCTGATGCTATTACTGTAACAAAAAACTTGACCATTTTTTTTTTTTTTTATCTGGTTACTACAAATGAAGATGGACAAAAATTACCCTCTTTGTAACGTGAAAATCCAACAATCCCCGGAGGACATTAATAGAGTTCATTCAGTGTTCCTTCAATCTGCACAATTTGTAGCTGTCATACACAACTATATGCCTACGGCGATGAGGAATAAAGTTATAAATGGTAATTAACTATATGTCTCGGTATTGTATTAGCGTACGAATTTTTTAGGTGAAAGTCAAAAGCTTATCAATATCCCTTCTTACGAGATATGACAGTTTTGTCAGATTTTACCTAATGAAAAGTTGTTTATGGTTTAGCAAGAACCGTTATAATATTATTATTTTTTACATTTAGTCAGGAGGCACGATGTAACTTTAAAATATTTCTGGTGCACAAAACAAAGAAAACTTATTCGACGTTTCTCGCTTGTTTAGGTGACCTACACATGAATTCAAATATATAATTTTTTTATTCACCTCGGATGCCAGCTCCATGTATGTGTCAATCGATATGTTTTTATATGTTTCTTAGATGTAATTTTATCACCTTCAGAAATGTGTTATAAGTTTTAGAAATACTTGGGAGGGTGTAGCATTCATAGTTTAGTACACTTGTGGAAGTCGCATATTTAGTGATTTTGACCAAAAATAAGTTTATAAAGTCCTCATTCCTTTAATATAGTTCTGAACCTCCCCGATATCTGATACTTTTTCCTAATAATATATATCATTACCAATATGTAAAGAATTTTCTTGCAAAAGATTAATTGCCTATCCGAGTCATTTTATGATGATAAATATGGACATTGACCACACGAACCATTATTATGCAAAAATATTCAATTTTTTATATGCCCCTTGAAAACCGCTCGTAGAAAAAAATAATATCCCTTTTATATCTAAAATTTGAAGGTTTTTACACATCTCTAATGAATTTTTTTGATACCGGATATTCTCACCATAGAATATGCAATTGGGAGTGTCTCCAATATCATTTAGCATACATATGTGAAAGTTGCATATTCGGTGTTTTTGGCCTCAATTATGCGGTTATAAGGTCACTGTTTTGAAAGTTTTCAATTATGGCTAAAATGGATGCTTTACCATACCACAAAACTTGACCAACATTTTTATCTGAAGTTACAACTACAAAAGAAGAAAAAATGACTTTTCCTAACGAAAAAATCCAAACAATCTCCAGAGGATATTAATACTGTTCATTTAGTGTTAATTCAGCATGCACATTTTGTAGCTGTCATACACTACAACTATGTCTACGGCGATGAGGAATAAAGATATAAATGGTAATTAACTATATATATCTGTATTACATTAGTGTTTATATTTCCTTGTCTGAATTTCTACTTGAGAGTATCCTACTCACGACACATGACAGTTTTGACAGATTTTACTTAAGGAAATGTTGTTTATAGTTTGGCATGAACCTTCATAATGTGCAAATATTACCTTTTTTTTTTTTTTTTTTTTTTTTTTTTTTACATTTAGTCGGGGGCTCTATGTAATGTTAAAGTGCTTCTACTGCAGACAACAAATAATCATTCGACGTCTCTCGCTTTTTTTGGGTGACCCATCAATTCAAATATATTAATCTTATTCACCTCATATGCCAGCTCTATTTACATGTCGATCGATATCTTTTGACATGTTTAATAAATTTGATTTTTTCACTCTGGGATGTGTTCTGAGTTTGGGAAATTATTGGCATTGTCTTGCAATCATATTTGTGTGCATATGTGGAACTCGGATATTTAGCGATTTGCGATTTTGACTATCATTCCGGTAAAATAGTAATGAATTACCCCGATAGCGGATGCTATCAACCGTAACTAGTTCCCAGATGGAAGTACCTTTTATCTGTGAAGTCACGAGTAAGATGAGTTCAAAAAAAAAAAAAAAATAGGAAATGAAAAATTCAGTTAATCTCAGCATGGTATACACGTTAGTTGACTTCGATGTTTCTATAACCTGATATTTTAAAGACCCATGCTTACATGAGAAATAAATATTGTTGATAAATTTTATATCTGGGTACGGCTATTTAATTACTTTTTCCTTATGATATACACCTGATACACCAAATCAATTTTCTCGTTGAAGATTTATTGCCTTTCCGAGTAATTTTATCTTGCTAAATATGGACAATAATATCACACGAACCATCATACTGGGAAAATATGGACAATAATATCACACGAACCATCATACTGGGAAAATATTCCATATTCTAAATTTGACCAGGTGGCTCTAGATGCCTCTTTAAAGCAATAGTTATACAGATAAAAGTAATATCCGTTTTATCTCAAATTTCAAAGTTTTATACAAATCTCTAATGAAACGAAACTAAATTGAAATGCCAGTTTTCTTTACCAGTGAGTCCATTTAATCCTAGGCGTTACCTCACTTAGACGTACCTGATTTTTTTTTTTTTCAAATACCGAATTATCTCAACCTCAGAAATGTTTCCTATATGGCGTGTCTCCAATCGAAATTTGAGTACATATGTGAAAGTTGCGTATTTGGTGTTTTTGCCCTCAATTATGCGGTTTTCAGGATCATAATGTATATTGTTAAACCAGATGCTTTTCAGTAACAGAGAACTTGACCATTTTTTTTAACTGGTTACATCTACAAATTAGAAAGACAAAAATGCCCTTCTTCCTAGCGAAAACATCCAAACAATCTCAGGGGGACATTAGTATAGTTCATTCAGAGTTCCTTCATCCTCTACATTCTATAGCTATCATACACAACAACTACGCCGATGAGGAAGAAAGTTATAATTGGTGTATATATTTTCTTGTATGAGAGTCAAAACCTAATCAATACTCCTTCTCACGAGGTATATCTCGGTATCGCACAGTATATATATTCTTGTATGAGTCAAAAGCTAATCAATACTACTTCTCACGAGATATCACAATTTTGACAGATTTTACTTAAGGAAATGTTCTTTCTGGTGTAGCACGAACCTTCGTAATGTGCAAGTATTGATATATATATATATATATATATATATATATATATATATATATATATATATATATATATATATATATATATATATATATATATATACATTTAGTCAGGAACCTCGATGTAACTTAAAAGTGTCTCTTCTGCAGACAATAAAAAATAATTCTAATTTTCTCGCTCCTTCAGTTGACCTAAACTTCAATTAAATGTATTATCCTTATTCATCACAGATGCCAGCTCCACTTACGTATCAATCGATATCTTTTTATATGTTTTCTAAATCTGATTTTTTCACTCAGAAATATCTACTGAGTTTTCGATAAAATTGGGAGTGCCTCGCTATCAAATTTGAGTACATCTGGGTAACTCGCATATTTAGCGATTTTGACCAAAAATAAGATTATACAGCCAACATTATGGTGAAGTAGTTCTGAACAACCCGGATAGCTGATGCTATCACCCGTAATTAAGTCACAGTTGGAATTACCTTTTATCTGTGAAGTCACGAGTACACAGATAAGATTAGTTAAAAAAAAAATGCCAATAAACACAGATATAAATTAAGTTAATCTCAACATGGTAGTCTGTTCACGTCGACGTTTCTGTAACATGATATTTTGAAAACCCATCATGAACAATGTCTGCCTATATGAGGAACCAAGTATTGTTGATAAATTGTATATATCGGTTCGGCTATTTATTTACGTTTTCCTAAATATATATACCTAAACAATTTTGTCGTAAAAGATTTATTGCCTTTCCAAGTCATTTTACCTTGGTAAGTATGGACAATAATATCACACGAACCATCATACAACGATATTACAGTTTTTAAATTTGATCAAGAGTTTGAAAAGCCGCTTTAAAGCCATAGTTATACAGATTAAAAAAACATATCCCCTTTATCTCTAAATTTCCAAGTTTTTTACACATCTCTAATGAAACAAAACTATTAGGGAACGCCAATGAGTCCATTTCATCGGACGTTTTACCTCATGTACGTTTGTTCTTGACCTTTTCTTCAGATACCGAATTTTATCCTCAGAAATGTTTTCTGAACTATAAATACAATTGGGAGTTTTTCCCAGATATTTTAGAGTTCATATGTGGAAGTTGAATATTCGGTGTTTTCGCCCTCAATATTTTAGGATCACTCAAGCATAATGGTTATAAATTATGGCTAAAGCGGATGCTATTACCGTCACGAATAACGACCATTCTTTTTTAATCTGAACTTACAATTACAAATGAAGAAAGACAAAAATGACCCTGCTCGTAATGAAAAAACTCAAACAATCCAGAGAACATTAATACAGTTCATTCAATGTTCCTTCAGCCTGCACATTTTGTAGCTGTCATACACGTATGTCGACGAGGAATTAAGTTATAAAAGGTAATTAACAATTAACCTCGGTATTACATTAGTGTTTATATTTTCTTGTATTAATTTTTAGGTGTCAAAATCTGATCAATATACCCTCTCACGAGGAATCACAGTTTTGACAGATTTCACCTAAGGAAATATGGTTTGTTGTGTAACAAAACTTTATGTGCAATTTTTTTTTTATACCTTCAGTCAGAAGGCTCGATGTCATTTTAAAGTGCTTCTACGGCAGACAAGAAGGAATGCTCATTCGACTTTTCTTGCTTGTTTATATGAGCTCCACATCAATTCATGTTCATTTTTCTGAAACACCTCAGATGACAGTTTCATTTACGTCAGTCGATATCTTTTTATGTTTCCTATATGTGATTTTTTCACCCTGAGAAAGGTTTTTAGTTTGGAAATATTTCGGAGTGTCTAGAATGAAATTTTAATATATAAGTATAAGTCGCCTATTTAGCGAATTTGACCAAAAATAAGTTTATGCAGCCATCATTCCAATGAAATACTTCTGAACTACCCCGATAGCGGATTCTATCAGCCGTATCTAGTTCACCGTTGGAACTACCTTTATCTGTGAAGTTAAGATTATGAATATTAAAAGAAAAGAAAATGCCAATAGGCTCATCGGAAATTATAAATTAAGGTAATTTTAGCATGGTAGACACATTAGTTCACGTAGACGCTCCTGTAGCCTAATATTTGGAAGACCCAACATGAACAATAAATATGCATTATGAAGAACAAATTATTGTTGATTAATAGTATCTCTCAGTACGGCTGTGTATTTACTTTTTCCTAATGATATATATCTGATAACCAAAACAAAAACAATTTTCTTGTAAAATATTTATTGCTTTTTCGAGTCATTATACCGTTTAAATATAGACAATTATATCACGGTAACCATATACTATGAAAATATTCCATTTTTAAAATTTGATTTGGTGGCTCAAGATGCTGGTTACAATACTCATGTAGAAAAAAATAATATCCATTTTATATCTAAATTTCCAAGTTTTTTACACACATGTTTAATGAAACGAAGCTTTGCGGGAATGCCAGCCTCCTTTACCAGTGAGTCCATTTTATCCTACGTGTTACCTCATTTATAGTTTTTCGTCAACATTTCATTTTTTCAGGTACTAATTATCTCACCCTCAGAAATATTTTCCGAACTATAAATACAATTGGGAGTCTTTCCCAGCTAATTTATAGTACATATGTGGATGTTGCGTATTCGTTGTTTTTGCCCTCAGTTATGTGGTCTTTAAGATCACTCAAGGATAATCGTTTTGAATTTTGGGTAAAGCTGATGCTATTACTGTAACAAAAAACTTGACCATTTTTTTTTTTTTTATCTGGTTACTACAAATGAAGATGGACAAAAATTACCCTCTTTGTAACGTGAAAATCCAACAATCCCCGGAGGACATTAATAGAGTTCATTCAGTGTTCCTTCAATCTGCACAATTTGTAGCTGTCATACACAACTATATGCCTACGGCGATGAGGAATAAAGTTATAAATGGTAATTAACTATATGTCTCGGTATTGTATTAGCGTACGAATTTTTTAGGTGAAAGTCAAAAGCTTATCAATATCCCTTCTTACGAGATATGACAGTTTTGTCAGATTTTACCTAATGAAAAGTTGTTTATGGTTTAGCAAGAACCGTTATAATATTATTATTTTTTACATTTAGTCAGGAGGCACGATGTAACTTTAAAATATTTCTGGTGCACAAAACAAAGAAAACTTATTCGACGTTTCTCGCTTGTTTAGGTGACCTACACATGAATTCAAATATATAATTTTTTTATTCACCTCGGATGCCAGCTCCATGTATGTGTCAATCGATATGTTTTTATATGTTTCTTAGATGTAATTTTATCACCTTCAGAAATGTGTTATAAGTTTTAGAAATACTTGGGAGGGTGTAGCATTCATAGTTTAGTACACTTGTGGAAGTCGCATATTTAGTGATTTTGACCAAAAATAAGTTTATAAAGTCCTCATTCCTTTAATATAGTTCTGAACCTCCCCGATATCTGATACTTTTTCCTAATAATATATATCATTACCAATATGTAAAGAATTTTCTTGCAAAAGATTAATTGCCTATCCGAGTCATTTTATGATGATAAATATGGACATTGACCACACGAACCATTATTATGCAAAAATATTCAATTTTTTATATGCCCCTTGAAAACCGCTCGTAGAAAAAAATAATATCCCTTTTATATCTAAAATTTGAAGGTTTTTACACATCTCTAATGAATTTTTTTGATACCGGATATTCTCACCATAGAATATGCAATTGGGAGTGTCTCCAATATCATTTAGCATACATATGTGAAAGTTGCATATTCGGTGTTTTTGGCCTCAATTATGCGGTTATAAGGTCACTGTTTTGAAAGTTTTCAATTATGGCTAAAATGGATGCTTTACCATACCACAAAACTTGACCAACATTTTTATCTGAAGTTACAACTACAAAAGAAGAAAAAAATGACTTTTCCTAACGAAAAAATCCAAACAATCTCCAGAGGATATTAATACTGTTCATTTAGTGTTAATTCAGCATGCACATTTTGTAGCTGTCATACACTACAACTATGTCTACGGCGATGAGGAATAAAGATATAAATGGTAATTAACTATATATATCTGTATTACATTAGTGTTTATATTTCCTTGTCTGAATTTCTACTTGAGAGTATCCTACTCACGACACATGACAGTTTTGACAGATTTTACTTAAGGAAATGTTGTTTATAGTTTGGCATGAACCTTCATAATGTGCAAATATTACCTTTTTTTTTTTTTTTTTTTTTTTTTTTTTTTACATTTAGTCAGGGGCTCTATGTAATGTTAAAGTGCTTCTACTGCAGACAACAAATAATCATTCGACGTCTCTCGCTTTTTTTGGGTGACCCATCAATTCAAATATATTAATCTTATTCACCTCATATGCCAGCTCTATTTACATGTCGATCGATATCTTTTGACATGTTTAATAAATTTGATTTTTTCACTCTGGGATGTGTTCTGAGTTTGGGAAATTATTGGCATTGTCTTGCAATCATATTTGTGTGCATATGTGGAACTCGGATATTTAGCGATTTGCGATTTTGACTATCATTCCGGTAAAATAGTAATGAATTACCCCGATAGCGGATGCTATCAACCGTAACTAGTTCCCAGATGGAAGTACCTTTTATCTGTGAAGTCACGAGTAAGATGAGTTCAAAAAAAAAAAAAAAAATCGAAAATGATAAATTCAGTTAATCTCAGAATGGTATACACGTTAGTTGACTTCGATGTTTCTATAACCTGATATTTTAAAGACCCATGCTTACATGAGAAATAAATATTGTTGATAAATTTTATATCTGGGTACGGCTATTTAATTACTTTTTCCTTATGATATACACCTGATACACCAAATCAATTTTCTCGTTGAAGATTTATTGCCTTTCCGAGTAATTTTATCTTGCTAAATATGGACAATAATATCACACGAACCATCATACTGGGAAAATATGGACAATAATATCACACGAACCATCATACTGGGAAAATATTCCATATTCTAAATTTGACCAGGTGGCTCTAGATGCCTCTTTAAAGCAATAGTTATACAGATAAAAGTAATATCCGTTTTATCTCAAATTTCAAAGTTTTATACAAATCTCTAATGAAACGAAACTAAATTGAAATGCCAGTTTTCTTTACCAGTGAGTCCATTTAATCCTAGGCGTTACCTCACTTAGACGTACCTGATTTTTTTTTTTTTTTTTCAAATACCGAATTATCTCAACCTCAGAAATGTTTCCTATATGGCGTGTCTCCAATCGAAATTTGAGTACATATGTGAAAGTTGCGTATTTGGTGTTTTTGCCCTCAATTATGCGGTTTTCAGGATCATAATGTATATTGTTAAACCAGATGCTTTTCAGTAACAGAGAACTTGACCATTTTTTTTAACTGGTTACATCTACAAATTAGAAAGACAAAAATGCCCTTCTTCCTAGCGAAAACATCCAAACAATCTCAGGGGGACATTAGTATAGTTCATTCAGAGTTCCTTCATCCTCTACATTCTATAGCTATCATACACAACAACTACGCCGATGAGGAAGAAAGTTATAATTGGTGTATATATTTTCTTGTATGAGAGTCAAAACCTAATCAATACTCCTTCTCACGAGGTATATCTCGGTATCGCACAGTATATATATTCTTGTATGAGTCAAAAGCTAATCAATACTACTTCTCACGAGATATCACAATTTTGACAGATTTTACTTAAGGAAATGTTCTTTCTGGTGTAGCACGAACCTTCGTAATGTGCAAGTATTGATATATATATATATATATATATATATATATATATATATATATATATATATATATATATATATATATATATATATATATATATATATATATTTACATTTAGTCAGGAACCTCGATGTAACTTAAAAGTGTCTCTTCTGCAGACAATAAAAAATAATTCTAATTTTCTCGCTCCTTCAGTTGACCTAAACTTCAATTAAATGTATTATCCTTATTCATCACAGATGCCAGCTCCACTTACGTATCAATCGATATCTTTTTATATGTTTTCTAAATCTGATTTTTTCACTCAGAAATATCTACTGAGTTTTCGATAAAATTGGGAGTGCCTCGCTATCAAATTTGAGTACATCTGGGTAACTCGCATATTTAGCGATTTTGACCAAAAATAAGATTATACAGCCAACATTATGGTGAAGTAGTTCTGAACAACCCGGATAGCTGATGCTATCACCCGTAATTAAGTCACAGTTGGAATTACCTTTTATCTGTGAAGTCACGAGTACACAGATAAGATTAGTTAAAAAAAAAATGCCAATAAACACAGATATAAATTAAGTTAATCTCAACATGGTAGTCTGTTCACGTCGACGTTTCTGTAACATGATATTTTGAAAACCCATCATGAACAATGTCTGCCTATATGAGGAACCAAGTATTGTTGATAAATTGTATATATCGGTTCGGCTATTTATTTACGTTTTCCTAAATATATATACCTAAACAATTTTGTCGTAAAAGATTTATTGCCTTTCCAAGTCATTTTACCTTGGTAAGTATGGACAATAATATCACACGAACCATCATACAACGATATTACAGTTTTTAAATTTGATCAAGAGTTTGAAAAGCCGCTTTAAAGCCATAGTTATACAGATTAAAAAAACATATCCCCTTTATCTCTAAATTTCCAAGTTTTTTACACATCTCTAATGAAACAAAACTATTAGGGAACGCCAATGAGTCCATTTCATCGGACGTTTTACCTCATGTACGTTTGTTCTTGACCTTTTCTTCAGATACCGAATTTTATCCTCAGAAATGTTTTCTGAACTATAAATACAATTGGGAGTTTTTCCCAGATATTTTAGAGTTCATATGTGGAAGTTGAATATTCGGTGTTTTCGCCCTCAATATTTTAGGATCACTCAAGCATAATGGTTATAAATTATGGCTAAAGCGGATGCTATTACCGTCACGAATAACGACCATTCTTTTTTAATCTGAACTTACAATTACAAATGAAGAAAGACAAAAATGACCCTGCTCGTAATGAAAAAACTCAAACAATCCAGAGAACATTAATACAGTTCATTCAATGTTCCTTCAGCCTGCACATTTTGTAGCTGTCATACACGTATGTCGACGAGGAATTAAGTTATAAAAGGTAATTAACAATTAACCTCGGTATTACATTAGTGTTTATATTTTCTTGTATTAATTTTTAGGTGTCAAAATCTGATCAATATACCCTCTCACGAGGAATCACAGTTTTGACAGATTTCACCTAAGGAAATATGGTTTGTTGTGTAACAAAACTTTATGTGCAATTTTTTTTTTTTTTTATACCTTCAGTCAGAAGGCTCGATGTCATTTTAAAGTGCTTCTACGGCAGACAAGAAGGAATGCTCATTCGACTTTTCTTGCTTGTTTATATGAGCTCCACATCAATTCATGTTCATTTTTCTGAAACACCTCAGATGACAGTTTCATTTACGTCAGTCGATATCTTTTTATGTTTCCTATATGTGATTTTTTCACCCTGAGAAAGGTTTTTAGTTTGGAAATATTTCGGAGTGTCTAGAATGAAATTTTAATATATAAGTATAAGTCGCCTATTTAGCGAATTTGACCAAAAATAAGTTTATGCAGCCATCATTCCAATGAAATACTTCTGAACTACCCCGATAGCGGATTCTATCAGCCGTATCTAGTTCACCGTTGGAACTACCTTTATCTGTGAAGTTAAGATTATGAATATTAAAAGAAAAGAAAATGCCAATAGGCTCATCGGAAATTATAAATTAAGGTAATTTTAGCATGGTAGACACATTAGTTCACGTAGACGCTCCTGTAGCCTAATATTTGGAAGACCCAACATGAACAATAAATATGCATTATGAAGAACAAATTATTGTTGATTAATAGTATCTCTCAGTACGGCTGTGTATTTACTTTTTCCTAATGATATATATCTGATAACCAAAACAAAAACAATTTTCTTGTAAAATATTTATTGCTTTTTCGAGTCATTATACCGTTTAAATATAGACAATTATATCACGGTAACCATATACTATGAAAATATTCCATTTTTAAAATTTGATTTGGTGGCTCAAGATGCTGGTTACAATACTCATGTAGAAAAAAATAATATCCATTTTATATCTAAATTTCCAAGTTTTTTACACACATGTTTAATGAAACGAAGCTTTGCGGGAATGCCAGCCTCCTTTACCAGTGAGTCCATTTTATCCTACGTGTTACCTCATTTATAGTTTTTCCTCAACATTTCATTTTTTCAGGTACTAATTATCTCACCCTCAGAAATATTTTCCGAACTATAAATACAATTGGGAGTCTTTCCCAGCTAATTTATAGTACATATGTGGATGTTGCGTATTCGTTGTTTTTGCCCTCAGTTATGTGGTCTTTAAGATCACTCAAGGATAATCGTTTTGAATTTTGGGTAAAGCTGATGCTATTACTGTAACAAAAAACTTGACCATTTTTTTTTTTTTATCTGGTTACTACAAATGAAGATGGACAAAAATTACCCTCTTTGTAACGTGAAAATCCAACAATCCCCGGAGGACATTAATAGAGTTCATTCAGTGTTCCTTCAATCTGCACAATTTGTAGCTGTCATACACAACTATATGCCTACGGCGATGAGGAATAAAGTTATAAATGGTAATTAACTATATGTCTCGGTATTGTATTAGCGTACGAATTTTTTAGGTGAAAGTCAAAAGCTTATCAATATCCCTTCTTACGAGATATGACAGTTTTGTCAGATTTTACCTAATGAAAAGTTGTTTATGGTTTAGCAAGAACCGTTATAATATTATTATTTTTTACATTTAGTCAGGAGGCACGATGTAACTTTAAAATATTTCTGGTGCACAAAACAAAGAAAACTTATTCGACGTTTCTCGCTTGTTTAGGTGACCTACACATGAATTCAAATATATAATTTTTTTATTCACCTCGGATGCCAGCTCCATGTATGTGTCAATCGATATGTTTTTATATGTTTCTTAGATGTAATTTTATCACCTTCAGAAATGTGTTATAAGTTTTAGAAATACTTGGGAGGGTGTAGCATTCATAGTTTAGTACACTTGTGGAAGTCGCATATTTAGTGATTTTGACCAAAAATAAGTTTATAAAGTCCTCATTCCTTTAATATAGTTCTGAACCTCCCCGATATCTGATACTTTTTCCTAATAATATATATCATTACCAATATGTAAAGAATTTTCTTGCAAAAGATTAATTGCCTATCCGAGTCATTTTATGATGATAAATATGGACATTGACCACACGAACCATTATTATGCAAAAATATTCAATTTTTTATATGCCCCTTGAAAACCGCTCGTAGAAAAAAATAATATCCCTTTTATATCTAAAATTTGAAGGTTTTTACACATCTCTAATGAATTTTTTTGATACCGGATATTCTCACCATAGAATATGCAATTGGGAGTGTCTCCAATATCATTTAGCATACATATGTGAAAGTTGCATATTCGGTGTTTTTGGCCTCAATTATGCGGTTATAAGGTCACTGTTTTGAAAGTTTTCAATTATGGCTAAAATGGATGCTTTACCATACCACAAAACTTGACCAACATTTTTATCTGAAGTTACAACTACAAAAGAAGAAAAAATGACTTTTCCTAACGAAAAAATCCAAACAATCTCCAGAGGATATTAATACTGTTCATTTAGTGTTAATTCAGCATGCACATTTTGTAGCTGTCATACACTACAACTATGTCTACGGCGATGAGGAATAAAGATATAAATGGTAATTAACTATATATATCTGTATTACATTAGTGTTTATATTTCCTTGTCTGAATTTCTACTTGAGAGTATCCTACTCACGACACATGACAGTTTTGACAGATTTTACTTAAGGAAATGTTGTTTATAGTTTGGCATGAACCTTCATAATGTGCAAATATTACCTTTTTTTTTTTTTTTTTTTTTTTTTTACATTTAGTCAGGGGGCTCTATGTAATGTTAAAGTGCTTCTACTGCAGACAACAAATAATCATTCGACGTCTCTCGCTTTTTTTGGGTGACCCATCAATTCAAATATATTAATCTTATTCACCTCATATGCCAGCTCTATTTACATGTCGATCGATATCTTTTGACATGTTTAATAAATTTGATTTTTTCACTCTGGGATGTGTTCTGAGTTTGGGAAATTATTGGCATTGTCTTGCAATCATATTTGTGTGCATATGTGGAACTCGGATATTTAGCGATTTGCGATTTTGACTATCATTCCGGTAAAATAGTAATGAATTACCCCGATAGCGGATGCTATCAACCGTAACTAGTTCCCAGATGGAAGTACCTTTTATCTGTGAAGTCACGAGTAAGATGAGTTCAAAAAAAAAAAAAAAATCGAAAATGATAAATTCAGTTAATCTCAGAATGGTATACACGTTAGTTGACTTCGATGTTTCTATAACCTGATATTTTAAAGACCCATGCTTACATGAGAAATAAATATTGTTGATAAATTTTATATCTGGGTACGGCTATTTAATTACTTTTTCCTTATGATATACACCTGATACACCAAATCAATTTTCTCGTTGAAGATTTATTGCCTTTCCGAGTAATTTTATCTTGCTAAATATGGACAATAATATCACACGAACCATCATACTGGGAAAATATGGACAATAATATCACACGAACCATCATACTGGGAAAATATTCCATATTCTAAATTTGACCAGGTGGCTCTAGATGCCTCTTTAAAGCAATAGTTATACAGATAAAAGTAATATCCGTTTTATCTCAAATTTCAAAGTTTTATACAAATCTCTAATGAAACGAAACTAAATTGAAATGCCAGTTTTCTTTACCAGTGAGTCCATTTAATCCTAGGCGTTACCTCACTTAGACGTACCTGATTTTTTTTTTTTTTTTTTTTCAAATACCGAATTATCTCAACCTCAGAAATGTTTCCTATATGGCGTGTCTCCAATCGAAATTTGAGTACATATGTGAAAGTTGCGTATTTGGTGTTTTTGCCCTCAATTATGCGGTTTTCAGGATCATAATGTATATTGTTAAACCAGATGCTTTTCAGTAACAGAGAACTTGACCATTTTTTTTAACTGGTTACATCTACAAATTAGAAAGACAAAAATGCCCTTCTTCCTAGCGAAAACATCCAAACAATCTCAGGGGGACATTAGTATAGTTCATTCAGAGTTCCTTCATCCTCTACATTCTATAGCTATCATACACAACAACTACGCCGATGAGGAAGAAAGTTATAATTGGTGTATATATTTTCTTGTATGAGAGTCAAAACCTAATCAATACTCCTTCTCACGAGGTATATCTCGGTATCGCACAGTATATATATTCTTGTATGAGTCAAAAGCTAATCAATACTACTTCTCACGAGATATCACAATTTTGACAGATTTTACTTAAGGAAATGTTCTTTCTGGTGTAGCACGAACCTTCGTAATGTGCAAGTATTGATATATATATATATATATATATATATATATATATATATATATATATATATATATATATATATATATATATATATATATATATATACATTTAGTCAGGAACCTCGATGTAACTTAAAAGTGTCTCTTCTGCAGACAATAAAAAATAATTCTAATTTTCTCGCTCCTTCAGTTGACCTAAACTTCAATTAAATGTATTATCCTTATTCATCACAGATGCCAGCTCCACTTACGTATCAATCGATATCTTTTTATATGTTTTCTAAATCTGATTTTTTCACTCAGAAATATCTACTGAGTTTTCGATAAAATTGGGAGTGCCTCGCTATCAAATTTGAGTACATCTGGGTAACTCGCATATTTAGCGATTTTGACCAAAAATAAGATTATACAGCCAACATTATGGTGAAGTAGTTCTGAACAACCCGGATAGCTGATGCTATCACCCGTAATTAAGTCACAGTTGGAATTACCTTTTATCTGTGAAGTCACGAGTACACAGATAAGATTAGTTAAAAAAAAAAAAAATGCCAATAAACACAGATATAAATTAAGTTAATCTCAACATGGTAGTCTGTTCACGTCGACGTTTCTGTAACATGATATTTTGAAAACCCATCATGAACAATGTCTGCCTATATGAGGAACCAAGTATTGTTGATAAATTGTATATATCGGTTCGGCTATTTATTTACGTTTTCCTAAATATATATACCTAAACAATTTTGTCGTAAAAGATTTATTGCCTTTCCAAGTCATTTTACCTTGGTAAGTATGGACAATAATATCACACGAACCATCATACAACGATATTACAGTTTTTAAATTTGATCAAGAGTTTGAAAAGCCGCTTTAAAGCCATAGTTATACAGATTAAAAAAACATATCCCCTTTATCTCTAAATTTCCAAGTTTTTTACACATCTCTAATGAAACAAAACTATTAGGGAACGCCAATGAGTCCATTTCATCGGACGTTTTACCTCATGTACGTTTGTTCTTGACCTTTTCTTCAGATACCGAATTTTATCCTCAGAAATGTTTTCTGAACTATAAATACAATTGGGAGTTTTTCCCAGATATTTTAGAGTTCATATGTGGAAGTTGAATATTCGGTGTTTTCGCCCTCAATATTTTAGGATCACTCAAGCATAATGGTTATAAATTATGGCTAAAGCGGATGCTATTACCGTCACGAATAACGACCATTCTTTTTTAATCTGAACTTACAATTACAAATGAAGAAAGACAAAAATGACCCTGCTCGTAATGAAAAAACTCAAACAATCCAGAGAACATTAATACAGTTCATTCAATGTTCCTTCAGCCTGCACATTTTGTAGCTGTCATACACGTATGTCGACGAGGAATTAAGTTATAAAAGGTAATTAACAATTAACCTCGGTATTACATTAGTGTTTATATTTTCTTGTATTAATTTTTAGGTGTCAAAATCTGATCAATATACCCTCTCACGAGGAATCACAGTTTTGACAGATTTCACCTAAGGAAATATGGTTTGTTGTGTAACAAAACTTTATGTGCAATTTTTTTTTTTTTTATACCTTCAGTCAGAAGGCTCGATGTCATTTTAAAGTGCTTCTACGGCAGACAAGAAGGAATGCTCATTCGACTTTTCTTGCTTGTTTATATGAGCTCCACATCAATTCATGTTCATTTTTCTGAAACACCTCAGATGACAGTTTCATTTACGTCAGTCGATATCTTTTTATGTTTCCTATATGTGATTTTTTCACCCTGAGAAAGGTTTTTAGTTTGGAAATATTTCGGAGTGTCTAGAATGAAATTTTAATATATAAGTATAAGTCGCCTATTTAGCGAATTTGACCAAAAATAAGTTTATGCAGCCATCATTCCAATGAAATACTTCTGAACTACCCCGATAGCGGATTCTATCAGCCGTATCTAGTTCACCGTTGGAACTACCTTTATCTGTGAAGTTAAGATTATGAATATTAAAAGAAAAGAAAATGCCAATAGGCTCATCGGAAATTATAAATTAAGGTAATTTTAGCATGGTAGACACATTAGTTCACGTAGACGCTCCTGTAGCCTAATATTTGGAAGACCCAACATGAACAATAAATATGCATTATGAAGAACAAATTATTGTTGATTAATAGTATCTCTCAGTACGGCTGTGTATTTACTTTTTCCTAATCATATATATCTGATAACCAAAACAAAAACAATTTTCTTGTAAAATATTTATTGCTTTTTCGAGTCATTATACCGTTTAAATACAGACAGTTATATCACGGTAACCATATACTATGAAAATATTCCATTTTTAAAATTTGATTTGGTGGCTCAAGATGCTGGTTACAACACTCATGTAGAAAAAAAGAATATCCATTTTATATCTAGATTTCCAAGTTTTTTACACACATGTTTAATGAAACGATGCTTTGCGGGAATGCCAGCTTCCTTTACCAGTGAGTCCATTTTATCCTACGTGTTACCTCATTTATAGTTTTTCGTCAACATTTCATTTTTTCAGGTACTAATTATCTCACCCTCAGAAATATTTTCCGAACTATAAATACAATTGGGAGTCTTTCCCAGCTAATTTATAGTACATATGTGGATGTTGCGTATTCGTTGTTTTTGCCCTCAGTTATGTGGTCTTTAAGATCACTCAAGGATAATCGTTTTGAATTTTGGGTAAAGCTGATGCTATTACTGTAACAAAAAACTTGACCATTTTTTTTTTTTTTATCTGGTTACTACAAATGAAGATGGACAAAAATTACCCTCTTTGTAACGTGAAAATCCAACAATCCCCGGAGGACATTAATAGAGTTCATTCAGTGTTCCTTCAATCTGCACAATTTGTAGCTGTCATACACAACTATATGCCTACGGCGATGAGGAATAAAGTTATAAATGGTAATTAACTATATGTCTCGGTATTGTATTAGCGTACGAATTTTTTAGGTGAAAGTCAAAAGCTTATCAATATCCCTTCTTACGAGATATGACAGTTTTGTCAGATTTTACCTAATGAAAAGTTGTTTATGGTTTAGCAAGAACCGTTATAATATTATTATTTTTTACATTTAGTCAGGAGGCACGATGTAACTTTAAAATATTTCTGGTGCACAAAACAAAGAAAACTTATTCGACGTTTCTCGCTTGTTTAGGTGACCTACACATGAATTCAAATATATAATTTTTTTATTCACCTCGGATGCCAGCTCCATGTATGTGTCAATCGATATGTTTTTATATGTTTCTTAGATGTAATTTTATCACCTTCAGAAATGTGTTATAAGTTTTAGAAATACTTGGGAGGGTGTAGCATTCATAGTTTAGTACACTTGTGGAAGTCGCATATTTAGTGATTTTGACCAAAAATAAGTTTATAAAGTCCTCATTCCTTTAATATAGTTCTGAACCTCCCCGATATCTGATACTTTTTCCTAATAATATATATCATTACCAATATGTAAAGAATTTTCTTGCAAAAGATTAATTGCCTATCCGAGTCATTTTATGATGATAAATATGGACATTGACCACACGAACCATTATTATGCAAAAATATTCAATTTTTTATATGCCCCTTGAAAACCGCTCGTAGAAAAAAATAATATCCCTTTTATATCTAAAATTTGAAGGTTTTTACACATCTCTAATGAATTTTTTTGATACCGGATATTCTCACCATAGAATATGCAATTGGGAGTGTCTCCAATATCATTTAGCATACATATGTGAAAGTTGCATATTCGGTGTTTTTGGCCTCAATTATGCGGTTATAAGGTCACTGTTTTGAAAGTTTTCAATTATGGCTAAAATGGATGCTTTACCATACCACAAAACTTGACCAACATTTTTATCTGAAGTTACAACTACAAAAGAAGAAAAAAATGACTTTTCCTAACGAAAAAATCCAAACAATCTCCAGAGGATATTAATACTGTTCATTTAGTGTTAATTCAGCATGCACATTTTGTAGCTGTCATACACTACAACTATGTCTACGGCGATGAGGAATAAAGATATAAATGGTAATTAACTATATATATCTGTATTACATTAGTGTTTATATTTCCTTGTCTGAATTTCTACTTGAGAGTATCCTACTCACGACACATGACAGTTTTGACAGATTTTACTTAAGGAAATGTTGTTTATAGTTTGGCATGAACCTTCATAATGTGCAAATATTACCTTTTTTTTTTTTTTTTTTTTTTTTACATTTAGTCAGGGGGCTCTATGTAATGTTAAAGTGCTTCTACTGCAGACAACAAATAATCATTCGACGTCTCTCGCTTTTTTTGGGTGACCCATCAATTCAAATATATTAATCTTATTCACCTCATATGCCAGCTCTATTTACATGTCGATCGATATCTTTTGACATGTTTAATAAATTTGATTTTTTCACTCTGGGATGTGTTCTGAGTTTGGGAAATTATTGGCATTGTCTTGCAATCATATTTGTGTGCATATGTGGAACTCGGATATTTAGCGATTTGCGATTTTGACTATCATTCCGGTAAAATAGTAATGAATTACCCCGATAGCGGATGCTATCAACCGTAACTAGTTCCCAGATGGAAGTACCTTTTATCTGTGAAGTCACGAGTAAGATGAGTTCAAAAAAAAAAAAAAAAAATAGGAAATGAAAAATTCAGTTAATCTCAGCATGGTATACACGTTAGTTGACTTCGATGTTTCTATAACCTGATATTTTAAAGACCCATGCTTACATGAGAAATAAATATTGTTGATAAATTTTATATCTGGGTACGGCTATTTAATTACTTTTTCCTTATGATATACACCTGATACACCAAATCAATTTTCTCGTTGAAGATTTATTGCCTTTCCGAGTAATTTTATCTTGCTAAATATGGACAATAATATCACACGAACCATCATACTGGGAAAATATGGACAATAATATCACACGAACCATCATACTGGGAAAATATTCCATATTCTAAATTTGACCAGGTGGCTCTAGATGCCTCTTTAAAGCAATAGTTATACAGATAAAAGTAATATCCGTTTTATCTCAAATTTCAAAGTTTTATACAAATCTCTAATGAAACGAAACTAAATTGAAATGCCAGTTTTCTTTACCAGTGAGTCCATTTAATCCTAGGCGTTACCTCACTTAGACGTACCTGATTTTTTTTTTTTTTTTTTTTCAAATACCGAATTATCTCAACCTCAGAAATGTTTCCTATATGGCGTGTCTCCAATCGAAATTTGAGTACATATGTGAAAGTTGCGTATTTGGTGTTTTTGCCCTCAATTATGCGGTTTTCAGGATCATAATGTATATTGTTAAACCAGATGCTTTTCAGTAACAGAGAACTTGACCATTTTTTTTAACTGGTTACATCTACAAATTAGAAAGACAAAAATGCCCTTCTTCCTAGCGAAAACATCCAAACAATCTCAGGGGGACATTAGTATAGTTCATTCAGAGTTCCTTCATCCTCTACATTCTATAGCTATCATACACAACAACTACGCCGATGAGGAAGAAAGTTATAATTGGTGTATATATTTTCTTGTATGAGAGTCAAAACCTAATCAATACTCCTTCTCACGAGGTATATCTCGGTATCGCACAGTATATATATTCTTGTATGAGTCAAAAGCTAATCAATACTACTTCTCACGAGATATCACAATTTTGACAGATTTTACTTAAGGAAATGTTCTTTCTGGTGTAGCACGAACCTTCGTAATGTGCAAGTATTGATATATATATATATATATATATATATATATATATATATATATATATATATATATATATATATATATATATATATATATATATATATATACATTTAGTCAGGAACCTCGATGTAACTTAAAAGTGTCTCTTCTGCAGACAATAAAAAATAATTCTAATTTTCTCGCTCCTTCAGTTGACCTAAACTTCAATTAAATGTATTATCCTTATTCATCACAGATGCCAGCTCCACTTACGTATCAATCGATATCTTTTTATATGTTTTCTAAATCTGATTTTTTCACTCAGAAATATCTACTGAGTTTTCGATAAAATTGGGAGTGCCTCGCTATCAAATTTGAGTACATCTGGGTAACTCGCATATTTAGCGATTTTGACCAAAAATAAGATTATACAGCCAACATTATGGTGAAGTAGTTCTGAACAACCCGGATAGCTGATGCTATCACCCGTAATTAAGTCACAGTTGGAATTACCTTTTATCTGTGAAGTCACGAGTACACAGATAAGATTAGTTAAAAAAAAAAAAAATGCCAATAAACACAGATATAAATTAAGTTAATCTCAACATGGTAGTCTGTTCACGTCGACGTTTCTGTAACATGATATTTTGAAAACCCATCATGAACAATGTCTGCCTATATGAGGAACCAAGTATTGTTGATAAATTGTATATATCGGTTCGGCTATTTATTTACGTTTTCCTAAATATATATACCTAAACAATTTTGTCGTAAAAGATTTATTGCCTTTCCAAGTCATTTTACCTTGGTAAGTATGGACAATAATATCACACGAACCATCATACAACGATATTACAGTTTTTAAATTTGATCAAGAGTTTGAAAAGCCGCTTTAAAGCCATAGTTATACAGATTAAAAAAACATATCCCCTTTATCTCTAAATTTCCAAGTTTTTTACACATCTCTAATGAAACAAAACTATTAGGGAACGCCAATGAGTCCATTTCATCGGACGTTTTACCTCATGTACGTTTGTTCTTGACCTTTTCTTCAGATACCGAATTTTATCCTCAGAAATGTTTTCTGAACTATAAATACAATTGGGAGTTTTTCCCAGATATTTTAGAGTTCATATGTGGAAGTTGAATATTCGGTGTTTTCGCCCTCAATATTTTAGGATCACTCAAGCATAATGGTTATAAATTATGGCTAAAGCGGATGCTATTACCGTCACGAATAACGACCATTCTTTTTTAATCTGAACTTACAATTACAAATGAAGAAAGACAAAAATGACCCTGCTCGTAATGAAAAAACTCAAACAATCCAGAGAACATTAATACAGTTCATTCAATGTTCCTTCAGCCTGCACATTTTGTAGCTGTCATACACGTATGTCGACGAGGAATTAAGTTATAAAAGGTAATTAACAATTAACCTCGGTATTACATTAGTGTTTATATTTTCTTGTATTAATTTTTAGGTGTCAAAATCTGATCAATATACCCTCTCACGAGGAATCACAGTTTTGACAGATTTCACCTAAGGAAATATGGTTTGTTGTGTAACAAAACTTTATGTGCAATTTTTTTTTTTTTTTTTATACCTTCAGTCAGAAGGCTCGATGTCATTTTAAAGTGCTTCTACGGCAGACAAGAAGGAATGCTCATTCGACTTTTCTTGCTTGTTTATATGAGCTCCACATCAATTCATGTTCATTTTTCTGAAACACCTCAGATGACAGTTTCATTTACGTCAGTCGATATCTTTTTATGTTTCCTATATGTGATTTTTTCACCCTGAGAAAGGTTTTTAGTTTGGAAATATTTCGGAGTGTCTAGAATGAAATTTTAATATATAAGTATAAGTCGCCTATTTAGCGAATTTGACCAAAAATAAGTTTATGCAGCCATCATTCCAATGAAATACTTCTGAACTACCCCGATAGCGGATTCTATCAGCCGTATCTAGTTCACCGTTGGAACTACCTTTATCTGTGAAGTTAAGATTATGAATATTAAAAGAAAAGAAAATGCCAATAGGCTCATCGGAAATTATAAATTAAGGTAATTTTAGCATGGTAGACACATTAGTTCACGTAGACGCTCCTGTAGCCTAATATTTGGAAGACCCAACATGAACAATAAATATGCATTATGAAGAACAAATTATTGTTGATTAATAGTATCTCTCAGTACGGCTGTGTATTTACTTTTTCCTAATGATATATATCTGATAACCAAAACAAAAACAATTTTCTTGTAAAATATTTATTGCTTTTTCGAGTCATTATACCGTTTAAATATAGACAATTATATCACGGTAACCATATACTATGAAAATATTCCATTTTTAAAATTTGATTTGGTGGCTCAAGATGCTGGTTACAATACTCATGTAGAAAAAAATAATATCCATTTTATATCTAAATTTCCAAGTTTTTTACACACATGTTTAATGAAACGAAGCTTTGCGGGAATGCCAGCCTCCTTTACCAGTGAGTCCATTTTATCCTACGTGTTACCTCATTTATAGTTTTTCCTCAACATTTCATTTTTTCAGGTACTAATTATCTCACCCTCAGAAATATTTTCCGAACTATAAATACAATTGGGAGTCTTTCCCAGCTAATTTATAGTACATATGTGGATGTTGCGTATTCGTTGTTTTTGCCCTCAGTTATGTGGTCTTTAAGATCACTCAAGGATAATCGTTTTGAATTTTGGGTAAAGCTGATGCTATTACTGTAACAAAAAACTTGACCATTTTTTTTTTTTTTATCTGGTTACTACAAATGAAGATGGACAAAAATTACCCTCTTTGTAACGTGAAAATCCAACAATCCCCGGAGGACATTAATAGAGTTCATTCAGTGTTCCTTCAATCTGCACAATTTGTAGCTGTCATACACAACTATATGCCTACGGCGATGAGGAATAAAGTTATAAATGGTAATTAACTATATGTCTCGGTATTGTATTAGCGTACGAATTTTTTAGGTGAAAGTCAAAAGCTTATCAATATCCCTTCTTACGAGATATGACAGTTTTGTCAGATTTTACCTAATGAAAAGTTGTTTATGGTTTAGCAAGAACCGTTATAATATTATTATTTTTTACATTTAGTCAGGAGGCACGATGTAACTTTAAAATATTTCTGGTGCACAAAACAAAGAAAACTTATTCGACGTTTCTCGCTTGTTTAGGTGACCTACACATGAATTCAAATATATAATTTTTTTATTCACCTCGGATGCCAGCTCCATGTATGTGTCAATCGATATGTTTTTATATGTTTCTTAGATGTAATTTTATCACCTTCAGAAATGTGTTATAAGTTTTAGAAATACTTGGGAGGGTGTAGCATTCATAGTTTAGTACACTTGTGGAAGTCGCATATTTAGTGATTTTGACCAAAAATAAGTTTATAAAGTCCTCATTCCTTTAATATAGTTCTGAACCTCCCCGATATCTGATACTTTTTCCTAATAATATATATCATTACCAATATGTAAAGAATTTTCTTGCAAAAGATTAATTGCCTATCCGAGTCATTTTATGATGATAAATATGGACATTGACCACACGAACCATTATTATGCAAAAATATTCAATTTTTTATATGCCCCTTGAAAACCGCTCGTAGAAAAAAATAATATCCCTTTTATATCTAAAATTTGAAGGTTTTTACACATCTCTAATGAATTTTTTTGATACCGGATATTCTCACCATAGAATATGCAATTGGGAGTGTCTCCAATATCATTTAGCATACATATGTGAAAGTTGCATATTCGGTGTTTTTGGCCTCAATTATGCGGTTATAAGGTCACTGTTTTGAAAGTTTTCAATTATGGCTAAAATGGATGCTTTACCATACCACAAAACTTGACCAACATTTTTATCTGAAGTTACAACTACAAAAGAAGAAAAAATTGACTTTTCCTAACGAAAAAATCCAAACAATCTCCAGAGGATATTAATACTGTTCATTTAGTGTTAATTCAGCATGCACATTTTGTAGCTGTCATACACTACAACTATGTCTACGGCGATGAGGAATAAAGATATAAATGGTAATTAACTATATATATCTGTATTACATTAGTGTTTATATTTCCTTGTCTGAATTTCTACTTGAGAGTATCCTACTCACGACACATGACAGTTTTGACAGATTTTACTTAAGGAAATGTTGTTTATAGTTTGGCATGAACCTTCATAATGTGCAAATATTACCTTTTTTTTTTTTTTTTTTTTTTTACATTTAGTCAGGGGGCTCTATGTAATGTTAAAGTGCTTCTACTGCAGACAACAAATAATCATTCGACGTCTCTCGCTTTTTTTGGGTGACCCATCAATTCAAATATATTAATCTTATTCACCTCATATGCCAGCTCTATTTACATGTCGATCGATATCTTTTGACATGTTTAATAAATTTGATTTTTTCACTCTGGGATGTGTTCTGAGTTTGGGAAATTATTGGCATTGTCTTGCAATCATATTTGTGTGCATATGTGGAACTCGGATATTTAGCGATTTGCGATTTTGACTATCATTCCGGTAAAATAGTAATGAATTACCCCGATAGCGGATGCTATCAACCGTAACTAGTTCCCAGATGGAAGTACCTTTTATCTGTGAAGTCACGAGTAAGATGAGTTCAAAAAAAAAAAAAAAAAATCGAAAATGATAAATTCAGTTAATCTCAGCATGGTATACACGTTAGTTGACTTCGATGTTTCTATAACCTGATATTTTAAAGACCCATGCTTACATGAGAAATAAATATTGTTGATAAATTTTATATCTGGGTACGGCTATTTAATTACTTTTTCCTTATGATATACACCTGATACACCAAATCAATTTTCTCGTTGAAGATTTATTGCCTTTCCGAGTAATTTTATCTTGCTAAATATGGACAATAATATCACACGAACCATCATACTGGGAAAATATGGACAATAATATCACACGAACCATCATACTGGGAAAATATTCCATATTCTAAATTTGACCAGGTGGCTCTAGATGCCTCTTTAAAGCAATAGTTATACAGATAAAAGTAATATCCGTTTTATCTCAAATTTCAAAGTTTTATACAAATCTCTAATGAAACGAAACTAAATTGAAATGCCAGTTTTCTTTACCAGTGAGTCCATTTAATCCTAGGCGTTACCTCACTTAGACGTACCTGATTTTTTTTTTTTTTTTTTCAAATACCGAATTATCTCAACCTCAGAAATGTTTCCTATATGGCGTGTCTCCAATCGAAATTTGAGTACATATGTGAAAGTTGCGTATTTGGTGTTTTTGCCCTCAATTATGCGGTTTTCAGGATCATAATGTATATTGTTAAACCAGATGCTTTTCAGTAACAGAGAACTTGACCATTTTTTTTAACTGGTTACATCTACAAATTAGAAAGACAAAAATGCCCTTCTTCCTAGCGAAAACATCCAAACAATCTCAGGGGGACATTAGTATAGTTCATTCAGAGTTCCTTCATCCTCTACATTCTATAGCTATCATACACAACAACTACGCCGATGAGGAAGAAAGTTATAATTGGTGTATATATTTTCTTGTATGAGAGTCAAAACCTAATCAATACTCCTTCTCACGAGGTATATCTCGGTATCGCACAGTATATATATTCTTGTATGAGTCAAAAGCTAATCAATACTACTTCTCACGAGATATCACAATTTTGACAGATTTTACTTAAGGAAATGTTCTTTCTGGTGTAGCACGAACCTTCGTAATGTGCAAGTATTGATATATATATATATATATATATATATATATATATATATATATATATATATATATATATATATATATATATATATATATATATATACATTTAGTCAGGAACCTCGATGTAACTTAAAAGTGTCTCTTCTGCAGACAATAAAAAATAATTCTAATTTTCTCGCACCTTCAGTTGACCTAAACTTCAATTAAATGTATTATCCTTATTCATCACAGATGCCAGCTCCACTTACGTATCAATCGATATCTTTTTATATGTTTTCTAAATCTGATTTTTTCACTCAGAAATATCTACTGAGTTTTCGATAAAATTGGGAGTGCCTCGCTATCAAATTTGAGTACATCTGGGTAACTCGCATATTTAGCGATTTTGACCAAAAATAAGATTATACAGCCAACATTATGGTGAAGTAGTTCTGAACAACCCGGATAGCTGATGCTATCACCCGTAATTAAGTCACAGTTGGAATTACCTTTTATCTGTGAAGTCACGAGTACACAGATAAGATTAGTTAAAAAAAAAAAAAAATGCCAATAAACACAGATATAAATTAAGTTAATCTCAACATGGTAGTCTGTTCACGTCGACGTTTCTGTAACATGATATTTTGAAAACCCATCATGAACAATGTCTGCCTATATGAGGAACCAAGTATTGTTGATAAATTGTATATATCGGTTCGGCTATTTATTTACGTTTTCCTAAATATATATACCTAAACAATTTTGTCGTAAAAGATTTATTGCCTTTCCAAGTCATTTTACCTTGGTAAGTATGGACAATAATATCACACGAACCATCATACAACGATATTACAGTTTTTAAATTTGATCAAGAGTTTGAAAAGCCGCTTTAAAGCCATAGTTATACAGATTAAAAAAACATATCCCCTTTATCTCTAAATTTCCAAGTTTTTTACACATCTCTAATGAAACAAAACTATTAGGGAACGCCAATGAGTCCATTTCATCGGACGTTTTACCTCATGTACGTTTGTTCTTGACCTTTTCTTCAGATACCGAATTTTATCCTCAGAAATGTTTTCTGAACTATAAATACAATTGGGAGTTTTTCCCAGATATTTTAGAGTTCATATGTGGAAGTTGAATATTCGGTGTTTTCGCCCTCAATATTTTAGGATCACTCAAGCATAATGGTTATAAATTATGGCTAAAGCGGATGCTATTACCGTCACGAATAACGACCATTCTTTTTTAATCTGAACTTACAATTACAAATGAAGAAAGACAAAAATGACCCTGCTCGTAATGAAAAAACTCAAACAATCCAGAGAACATTAATACAGTTCATTCAATGTTCCTTCAGCCTGCACATTTTGTAGCTGTCATACACGTATGTCGACGAGGAATTAAGTTATAAAAGGTAATTAACAATTAACCTCGGTATTACATTAGTGTTTATATTTTCTTGTATTAATTTTTAGGTGTCAAAATCTGATCAATATACCCTCTCACGAGGAATCACAGTTTTGACAGATTTCACCTAAGGAAATATGGTTTGTTGTGTAACAAAACTTTATGTGCAATTTTTTTTTTTTTTTATACCTTCAGTCAGAAGGCTCGATGTCATTTTAAAGTGCTTCTACGGCAGACAAGAAGGAATGCTCATTCGACTTTTCTTGCTTGTTTATATGAGCTCCACATCAATTCATGTTCATTTTTCTGAAACACCTCAGATGACAGTTTCATTTACGTCAGTCGATATCTTTTTATGTTTCCTATATGTGATTTTTTCACCCTGAGAAAGGTTTTTAGTTTGGAAATATTTCGGAGTGTCTAGAATGAAATTTTAATATATAAGTATAAGTCGCCTATTTAGCGAATTTGACCAAAAATAAGTTTATGCAGCCATCATTCCAATGAAATACTTCTGAACTACCCCGATAGCGGATTCTATCAGCCGTATCTAGTTCACCGTTGGAACTACCTTTATCTGTGAAGTTAAGATTATGAATATTAAAAGAAAAGAAAATGCCAATAGGCTCATCGGAAATTATAAATTAAGGTAATTTTAGCATGGTAGACACATTAGTTCACGTAGACGCTCCTGTAGCCTAATATTTGGAAGACCCAACATGAACAATAAATATGCATTATGAAGAACAAATTATTGTTGATTAATAGTATCTCTCAGTACGGCTGTGTATTTACTTTTTCCTAATGATATATATCTGATAACCAAAACAAAAACAATTTTCTTGTAAAATATTTATTGCTTTTTCGAGTCATTATACCGTTTAAATATAGACAATTATATCACGGTAACCATATACTATGAAAATATTCCATTTTTAAAATTTGATTTGGTGGCTCAAGATGCTGGTTACAATACTCATGTAGAAAAAAATAATATCCATTTTATATCTAAATTTCCAAGTTTTTTACACACATGTTTAATGAAACGAAGCTTTGCGGGAATGCCAGCCTCCTTTACCAGTGAGTCCATTTTATCCTACGTGTTACCTCATTTATAGTTTTTCCTCAACATTTCATTTTTTCAGGTACTAATTATCTCACCCTCAGAAATATTTTCCGAACTATAAATACAATTGGGAGTCTTTCCCAGCTAATTTATAGTACATATGTGGATGTTGCGTATTCGTTGTTTTTGCCCTCAGTTATGTGGTCTTTAAGATCACTCAAGGATAATCGTTTTGAATTTTGGGTAAAGCTGATGCTATTACTGTAACAAAAAACTTGACCATTTTTTTTTTTTTTATCTGGTTACTACAAATGAAGATGGACAAAAATTACCCTCTTTGTAACGTGAAAATCCAACAATCCCCGGAGGACATTAATAGAGTTCATTCAGTGTTCCTTCAATCTGCACAATTTGTAGCTGTCATACACAACTATATGCCTACGGCGATGAGGAATAAAGTTATAAATGGTAATTAACTATATGTCTCGGTATTGTATTAGCGTACGAATTTTTTAGGTGAAAGTCAAAAGCTTATCAATATCCCTTCTTACGAGATATGACAGTTTTGTCAGATTTTACCTAATGAAAAGTTGTTTATGGTTTAGCAAGAACCGTTATAATATTATTATTTTTTACATTTAGTCAGGAGGCACGATGTAACTTTAAAATATTTCTGGTGCACAAAACAAAGAAAACTTATTCGACGTTTCTCGCTTGTTTAGGTGACCTACACATGAATTCAAATATATAATTTTTTTATTCACCTCGGATGCCAGCTCCATGTATGTGTCAATCGATATGTTTTTATATGTTTCTTAGATGTAATTTTATCACCTTCAGAAATGTGTTATAAGTTTTAGAAATACTTGGGAGGGTGTAGCATTCATAGTTTAGTACACTTGTGGAAGTCGCATATTTAGTGATTTTGACCAAAAATAAGTTTATAAAGTCCTCATTCCTTTAATATAGTTCTGAACCTCCCCGATATCTGATACTTTTTCCTAATAATATATATCATTACCAATATGTAAAGAATTTTCTTGCAAAAGATTAATTGCCTATCCGAGTCATTTTATGATGATAAATATGGACATTGACCACACGAACCATTATTATGCAAAAATATTCAATTTTTTATATGCCCCTTGAAAACCGCTCGTAGAAAAAAATAATATCCCTTTTATATCTAAAATTTGAAGGTTTTTACACATCTCTAATGAATTTTTTGATACCGGATATTCTCACCATAGAATATGCAATTGGGAGTGTCTCCAATATCATTTAGCATACATATGTGAAAGTTGCATATTCGGTGTTTTTGGCCTCAATTATGCGGTTATAAGGTCACTGTTTTGAAAGTTTTCAATTATGGCTAAAATGGATGCTTTACCATACCACAAAACTTGACCAACATTTTTATCTGAAGTTACAACTACAAAAGAAGAAAAAAATGACTTTTCCTAACGAAAAAATCCAAACAATCTCCAGAGGATATTAATACTGTTCATTTAGTGTTAATTCAGCATGCACATTTTGTAGCTGTCATACACTACAACTATGTCTACGGCGATGAGGAATAAAGATATAAATGGTAATTAACTATATATATCTGTATTACATTAGTGTTTATATTTCCTTGTCTGAATTTCTACTTGAGAGTATCCTACTCACGACACATGACAGTTTTGACAGATTTTACTTAAGGAAATGTTGTTTATAGTTTGGCATGAACCTTCATAATGTGCAAATATTACCTTTTTTTTTTTTTTTTTTTTTTACATTTAATCAGGGGCTCTATGTAATGTTAAAGTGCTTCTACTGCAGACAACAAATAATCATTCGACGTCTCTCGCTTTTTTTGGGTGACCCATCAATTCAAATATATTAATCTTATTCACCTCATATGCCAGCTCTATTTACATGTCGATCGATATCTTTTGACATGTTTAATAAATTTGATTTTTTCACTCTGGGATGTGTTCTGAGTTTGGGAAATTATTGGCATTGTCTTGCAATCATATTTGTGTGCATATGTGGAACTCGGATATTTAGCGATTTGCGATTTTGACTATCATTCCGGTAAAATAGTAATGAATTACCCCGATAGCGGATGCTATCAACCGTAACTAGTTCCCAGATGGAAGTACCTTTTATCTGTGAAGTCACGAGTAAGATGAGTTCAAAAAAAAAAAAAAAAAATCGAAAATGATAAATTCAGTTAATCTCAGAATGGTATACACGTTAGTTGACTTCGATGTTTCTATAACCTGATATTTTAAAGACCCATGCTTACATGAGAAATAAATATTGTTGATAAATTTTATATCTGGGTACGGCTATTTAATTACTTTTTCCTTATGATATACACCTGATACACCAAATCAATTTTCTCGTTGAAGATTTATTGCCTTTCCGAGTAATTTTATCTTGCTAAATATGGACACTAATATCACACGAACCATCATACTGGGAAAATATGGACAATAATATCACACGAACCATCATACTGGGAAAATATTCCATATTCTAAATTTGACCAGGTGGCTCTAGATGCCTCTTTAAAGCAATAGTTATACAGATAAAAGTAATATCCGTTTTATCTCAAATTTCAAAGTTTTATACAAATCTCTAATGAAACGAAACTAAATTGAAATGCCATTTTTCTTTACCAGTGAGTCCATTTAATCCTAGGCGTTACCTCACTTAGACGTACCTGATTTTTTTTTTTTTTTTTTTTTCAAATACCGAATTATCTCAACCTCAGAAATGTTTCCTATATGGCGTGTCTCCAATCGAAATTTGAGTACATATGTGAAAGTTGCGTATTTGGTGTTTTTGCCCTCAATTATGCGGTTTTCAGGATCATAATGTATATTGTTAAACCAGATGCTTTTCAGTAACAGAGAACTTGACCATTTTTTTTAACTGGTTACATCTACAAATTAGAAAGACAAAAATGCCCTTCTTCCTAGCGAAAACATCCAAACAATCTCAGGGGGACATTAGTATAGTTCATTCAGAGTTCCTTCATCCTCTACATTCTATAGCTATCATACACAACAACTACGCCGATGAGGAAGAAAGTTATAATTGGTGTATATATTTTCTTGTATGAGAGTCAAAACCTAATCAATACTCCTTCTCACGAGGTATATCTCGGTATCGCACAGTATATATATTCTTGTATGAGTCAAAAGCTAATCAATACTACTTCTCACGAGATATCACAATTTTGACAGATTTTACTTAAGGAAATGTTCTTTCTGGTGTAGCACGAACCTTCGTAATGTGCAAGTAATGATATATATATATATATATATATATATATATATATATATATATATATATATATATATATATATATATATATATATATATATATATATATATACATTTAGTCAGGAACCTCGATGTAACTTAAAAGTGTCTCTTCTGCAGACAATAAAAAATAATTCTAATTTTCTCGCACCTTCAGTTGACCTAAACTTCAATTAAATGTATTATCCTTATTCATCACAGATGCCAGCTCCACTTACGTATCAATCGATATCTTTTTATATGTTTTCTAAATCTGATTTTTTCACTCAGAAATATCTACTGAGTTTTCGATAAAATTGGGAGTGCCTCGCTATCAAATTTGAGTACATCTGGGTAACTCGCATATTTAGCGATTTTGACCAAAAATAAGATTATACAGCCAACATTATGGTGAAGTAGTTCTGAACAACCCGGATAGCTGATGCTATCACCCGTAATTAAGTCACAGTTGGAATTACCTTTTATCTGTGAAGTCACGAGTACACAGATAAGATTAGTTAAAAAAAAAAAAATGCCAATAAACACAGATATAAATTAAGTTAATCTCAACATGGTAGTCTGTTCACGTCGACGTTTCTGTAACATGATATTTTGAAAACCCATCATGAACAATGTCTGCCTATATGAGGAACCAAGTATTGTTGATAAATTGTATATATCGGTTCGGCTATTTATTTACGTTTTCCTAAATATATATACCTAAACAATTTTGTCGTAAAAGATTTATTGCCTTTCCAAGTCATTTTACCTTGGTAAGTATGGACAATAATATCACACGAACCATCATACAACGATATTACAGTTTTTAAATTTGATCAAGAGTTTGAAAAGCCGCTTTAAAGCCATAGTTATACAGATTAAAAAAACATATCCCCTTTATCTCTAAATTTCCAAGTTTTTTACACATCTCTAATGAAACAAAACTATTAGGGAACGCCAATGAGTCCATTTCATCGGACGTTTTACCTCATGTACGTTTGTTCTTGACCTTTTCTTCAGATACCGAATTTTATCCTCAGAAATGTTTTCTGAACTATAAATACAATTGGGAGTTTTTCCCAGATATTTTAGAGTTCATATGTGGAAGTTGAATATTCGGTGTTTTCGCCCTCAATATTTTAGGATCACTCAAGCATAATGGTTATAAATTATGGCTAAAGCGGATGCTATTACCGTCACGAATAACGACCATTCTTTTTAAATCTGAACTTACAATTACAAATGAAGAAAGACAAAAATGACCCTGCTCGTAATGAAAAAACTCAAACAATCCAGAGAACATTAATACAGTTCATTCAATGTTCCTTCAGCCTGCACATTTTGTAGCTGTCATACACGTATGTCGACGAGGAATTAAGTTATAAAAGGTAATTAACAATTAACCTCGGTATTACATTAGTGTTTATATTTTCTTGTATTAATTTTTAGGTGTCAAAATCTGATCAATATACCCTCTCACGAGGAATCACAGTTTTGACAGATTTCACCTAAGGAAATATGGTTTGTTGTGTAACAAAACTTTATGTGCAATTTTTTTTTTTTTTATACCTTCAGTCAGAAGGCTCGATGTCATTTTAAAGTGCTTCTACGGCAGACAAGAAGGAATGCTCATTCGACTTTTCTTGCTTGTTTATATGAGCTCCACATCAATTCATGTTCATTTTTCTGAAACACCTCAGATGACAGTTTCATTTACGTCAGTCGATATCTTTTTATGTTTCCTATATGTGATTTTTTCACCCTGAGAAAGGTTTTTAGTTTGGAAATATTTCGGAGTGTCTAGAATGAAATTTTAATATATAAGTATAAGTCGCCTATTTAGCGAATTTGACCAAAAATAAGTTTATGCAGCCATCATTCCAATGAAATACTTCTGAACTACCCCGATAGCGGATTCTATCAGCCGTATCTAGTTCACCGTTGGAACTACCTTTATCTGTGAAGTTAAGATTATGAATATTAAAAGAAAAGAAAATGCCAATAGGCTCATCGGAAATTATAAATTAAGGTAATTTTAGCATGGTAGACACATTAGTTCACGTAGACGCTCCTGTAGCCTAATATTTGGAAGACCCAACATGAACAATAAATATGCATTATGAAGAACAAATTATTGTTGATTAATAGTATCTCTCAGTACGGCTGTGTATTTACTTTTTCCTAATGATATATATCTGATAACCAAAACAAAAACAATTTTCTTGTAAAATATTTATTGCTTTTTCGAGTCATTATACCGTTTAAATATAGACAATTATATCACGGTAACCATATACTATGAAAATATTCCATTTTTAAAATTTGATTTGGTGGCTCAAGATGCTGGTTACAATACTCATGTTTAAAAGAATATCCATTTTATATCTAAATTTCCAAGTTTTTTACACACATGTTTAATGAAACGAAGCTTTGCGGGAATGCCAGCCTCCTTTACCAGTGAGTCCATTTTATCCTACGTGTTACCTCATTTATAGTTTTTCCTCAACATTTCATTTTTTCAGGTACTAATTATCTCACCCTCAGAAATATTTTCCGAACTATAAATACAATTGGGAGTCTTTCCCAGCTAATTTATAGTACATATGTGGATGTTGCGTATTCGTTGTTTTTGCCCTCAGTTATGTGGTCTTTAAGATCACTCAAGGATAATCGTTTTGAATTTTGGGTAAAGCTGATGCTATTACTGTAACAAAAAACTTGACCATTTTTTTTTTTATCTGGTTACTACAAATGAAGATGGACAAAAATTACCCTCTTTGTAACGTGAAAATCCAACAATCCCCGGAGGACATTAATAGAGTTCATTCAGTGTTCCTTCAATCTGCACAATTTGTAGCTGTCATACACAACTATATGCCTACGGCGATGAGGAATAAAGTTATAAATGGTAATTAACTATATGTCTCGGTATTGTATTAGCGTACGAATTTTTTAGGTGAAAGTCAAAAGCTTATCAATATCCCTTCTTACGAGATATGACAGTTTTGTCAGATTTTACCTAATGAAAAGTTGTTTATGGTTTAGCAAGAACCGTTATAATATTATTATTTTTTACATTTAGTCAGGAGGCACGATGTAACTTTAAAATATTTCTGGTGCACAAAACAAAGAAAACTTATTCGACGTTTCTCGCTTGTTTAGGTGACCTACACATGAATTCAAATATATAATTTTTTTATTCACCTCGGATGCCAGCTCCATGTATGTGTCAATCGATATGTTTTTATATGTTTCTTAGATGTAATTTTATCACCTTCAGAAATGTGTTATAAGTTTTAGAAATACTTGGGAGGGTGTAGCATTCATAGTTTAGTACACTTGTGGAAGTCGCATATTTAGTGATTTTGACCAAAAATAAGTTTATAAAGTCCTCATTCCTTTAATATAGTTCTGAACCTCCCCGATATCTGATACTTTTTCCTAATAATATATATCATTACCAATATGTAAAGAATTTTCTTGCAAAAGATTAATTGCCTATCCGAGTCATTTTATGATGATAAATATGGACATTGACCACACGAACCATTATTATGCAAAAATATTCAATTTTTTATATGCCCCTTGAAAACCGCTCGTAGAAAAAAATAATATCCCTTTTATATCTAAAATTTGAAGGTTTTTACACATCTCTAATGAATTTTTTTGATACCGGATATTCTCACCATAGAATATGCAATTGGGAGTGTCTCCAATATCATTTAGCATACATATGTGAAAGTTGCATATTCGGTGTTTTTGGCCTCAATTATGCGGTTATAAGGTCACTGTTTTGAAAGTTTTCAATTATGGCTAAAATGGATGCTTTACCATACCACAAAACTTGACCAACATTTTTATCTGAAGTTACAACTACAAAAGAAGAAAAAAATGACTTTTCCTAACGAAAAAATCCAAACAATCTCCAGAGGATATTAATACTGTTCATTTAGTGTTAATTCAGCATGCACATTTTGTAGCTGTCATACACTACAACTATGTCTACGGCGATGAGGAATAAAGATATAAATGGTAATTAACTATATATATCTGTATTACATTAGTGTTTATATTTCCTTGTCTGAATTTCTACTTGAGAGTATCCTACTCACGACACATGACAGTTTTGACAGATTTTACTTAAGGAAATGTTGTTTATAGTTTGGCATGAACCTTCATAATGTGCAAATATTACCTTTTTTTTTTTTTTTTTTTTTTACATTTAATCAGGGGGCTCTATGTAATGTTAAAGTGCTTCTACTGCAGACAACAAATAATCATTCGACGTCTCTCGCTTTTTTGGGTGACCCATCAATTCAAATATATTAATCTTATTCACCTCATATGCCAGCTCTATTTACATGTCGATCGATATCTTTTGACATGTTTAATAAATTTGATTTTTTCACTCTGGGATGTGTTCTGAGTTTGGGAAATTATTGGCATTGTCTTGCAATCATATTTGTGTGCATATGTGGAACTCGGATATTTAGCGATTTGCGATTTTGACTATCATTCCGGTAAAATAGTAATGAATTACCCCGATAGCGGATGCTATCAACCGTAACTAGTTCCCAGATGGAAGTACCTTTTATCTGTGAAGTCACGAGTAAGATGAGTTCAAAAAAAAAAAAAATCGAAAATGATAAATTCAGTTAATCTCAGAATGGTATACACGTTAGTTGACTTCGATGTTTCTATAACCTGATATTTTAAAGACCCATGCTTACATGAGAAATAAATATTGTTGATAAATTTTATATCTGGGTACGGCTATTTAATTACTTTTTCCTTATGATATACACCTGATACACCAAATCAATTTTCTCGTTGAAGATTTATTGCCTTTCCGAGTAATTTTATCTTGCTAAATATGGACAATAATATCACACGAACCATCATACTGGGAAAATATGGACAATAATATCACACGAACCATCATACTGGGAAAATATTCCATATTCTAAATTTGACCAGGTGGCTCTAGATGCCTCTTTAAAGCAATAGTTATACAGATAAAAGTAATATCCGTTTTATCTCAAATTTCAAAGTTTTATACAAATCTCTAATGAAACGAAACTAAATTGAAATGCCAGTTTTCTTTACCAGTGAGTCCATTTAATCCTAGGCGTTACCTCACTTAGACGTACCTGATTTTTTTTTTTTTCAAATACCGAATTATCTCAACCTCAGAAATGTTTCCTATATGGCGTGTCTCCAATCGAAATTTGAGTACATATGTGAAAGTTGCGTATTTGGTGTTTTTGCCCTCAATTATGCGGTTTTCAGGATCATAATGTATATTGTTAAACCAGATGCTTTTCAGTAACAGAGAACTTGACCATTTTTTTTAACTGGTTACATCTACAAATTAGAAAGACAAAAATGCCCTTCTTCCTAGCGAAAACATCCAAACAATCTCAGGGGGACATTAGTATAGTTCATTCAGAGTTCCTTCATCCTCTACATTCTATAGCTATCATACACAACAACTACGCCGATGAGGAAGAAAGTTATAATTGGTGTATATATTTTCTTGTATGAGAGTCAAAACCTAATCAATACTCCTTCTCACGAGGTATATCTCGGTATCGCACAGTATATATATTCTTGTATGAGTCAAAAGCTAATCAATACTACTTCTCACGAGATATCACAATTTTGACAGATTTTACTTAAGGAAATGTTCTTTCTGGTGTAGCACGAACCTTCGTAATGTGCAAGTATTGATATATATATATATATATATATATATATATATATATATATATATACATTTAGTCAGGAACCTCGATGTAACTTAAAAGTGTCTCTTCTGCAGACAATAAAAAATAATTCTAATTTTCTCGCTCCTTCAGTTGACCTAAACTTCAATTAAATGTATTATCCTTATTCATCACAGATGCCAGCTCCACTTACGTATCAATCGATATCTTTTTATATGTTTTCTAAATCTGATTTTTTCACTCAGAAATATCTACTGAGTTTTCGATAAAATTGGGAGTGCCTCGCTATCAAATTTGAGTACATCTGGGTAACTCGCATATTTAGCGATTTTGACCAAAAATAAGATTATACAGCCAACATTATGGTGAAGTAGTTCTGAACAACCCGGATAGCTGATGCTATCACCCGTAATTAAGTCACAGTTGGAATTACCTTTTATCTGTGAAGTCACGAGTACACAGATAAGATTAGTTAAAAAAAAAATGCCAATAAACACAGATATAAATTAAGTTAATCTCAACATGGTAGTCTGTTCACGTCGACGTTTCTGTAACATGATATTTTGAAAACCCATCATGAACAATGTCTGCCTATATGAGGAACCAAGTATTGTTGATAAATTGTATATATCGGTTCGGCTATTTATTTACGTTTTCCTAAATATATATACCTAAACAATTTTGTCGTAAAAGATTTATTGCCTTTCCAAGTCATTTTACCTTGGTAAGTATGGACAATAATATCACACGAACCATCATACAACGATATTACAGTTTTTAAATTTGATCAAGAGTTTGAAAAGCCGCTTTAAAGCCATAGTTATACAGATTAAAAAAACATATCCCCTTATCTCTAAATTTCCAAGTTTTTTACACATCTCTAATGAAACAAAACTATTAGGGAACGCCAATGAGTCCATTTCATCGGACGTTTTACCTCATGTACGTTTGTTCTTGACCTTTTCTTCAGATACCGAATTTTATCCTCAGAAATGTTTTCTGAACTATAAATACAATTGGGAGTTTTTCCCAGATATTTTAGAGTTCATATGTGGAAGTTGAATATTCGGTGTTTTCGCCCTCAATATTTTAGGATCACTCAAGCATAATGGTTATAAATTATGGCTAAAGCGGATGCTATTACCGTCACGAATAACGACCATTCTTTTTTAATCTGAACTTACAATTACAAATGAAGAAAGACAAAAATGACCCTGCTCGTAATGAAAAAACTCAAACAATCCAGAGAACATTAATACAGTTCATTCAATGTTCCTTCAGCCTGCACATTTTGTAGCTGTCATACACGTATGTCGACGAGGAATTAAGTTATAAAAGGTAATTAACAATTAACCTCGGTATTACATTAGTGTTTATATTTTCTTGTATTAATTTTTAGGTGTCAAAATCTCATCAATATATCCTCTCACGAGGAATCACAGTTTTGACAGATTTCACCTAAGGAAATATGGTTTGTTGTGTAACAAAACTTTATGTGCAATTTTTTTTTTTTTATACCTTCAGTCAGAAGGCTCGATGTTATTTTAAAGTGCTTCTACGGCAGACAAGAAGGAATGCTCATTCGACTTTTCTTGCTTGTTTATATGAGCTCCACATCAATTCATGTTCATTTTTCTGAAACACCTCAGATGAGTTTCATTTACGTCAGTCGATATCTTTTTATGTTTCCTATATGTGATTTTTTCACCCTGAGAAAGGTTTTTAGTTTGGAAATATTTCGGAGTGTCTAGAATGAAATTTTAATATATAAGTATAAGTCGCCTATTTAGCGAATTTGACCAAAAATAAGTTTATGCAGCCATCATTCCAATGAAATACTTCTGAACTACCCCGATAGCGGATTCTATCAGCCGTATCTAGTTCACCGTTGGAACTACCTTTATCTGTGAAGTTAAGATTATGAATATTAAAAGAAAAGAAAATGCCAATAGGCTCATCGGAAATTATAAATTAAGGTAATTTTAGCATGGTAGACACATTAGTTCACGTAGACGCTCCTGTAGCCTAATATTTGGAAGACCCAACATGAACAATAAATATGCATTATGAAGAACAAATTATTGTTGATTAATAGTATCTCTCAGTACGGCTGTGTATTTACTTTTTCCTAATGATATATATCTGATAACCAAAACAAAAACAATTTTCTTGTAAAATATTTATTGCTTTTTCGAGTCATTATACCGTTTAAATATAGACAATTATATCACGGTAACCATATACTATGAAAATATTCCATTTTTAAAATTTGATTTGGTGGCTCAAGATGCTGGTTACAATACTCATGTAGAAAAAAATAATATCCATTTTATATCTAAATTTCCAAGTTTTTTACACACATGTTTAATGAAATGCGGGAATGCCAGCCTCCTTTACCAGTGAGTCCATTTTATCCTACGTGTTACCTCATTTATAGTTTTTCCTCAACATTTCATTTTTTCAGGTACTAATTATCTCACCCTCAGAAATATTTTCCGAACTATAAATACAATTGGGAGTCTTTCCCAGCTAATTTATAGTACATATGTGGATGTTGCGTATTCGTTGTTTTTGCCCTCAGTTATGTGGTCTTTAAGATCACTCAAGGATAATCGTTTTGAATTTTGGGTAAAGCTGATGCTATTACTGTAACAAAAAACTTGACCATTTTTTTTTTTATCTGGTTACTACAAATGAAGATGGACAAAAATTACCCTCTTTGTAACGTGAAAATCCAACAATCCCCGGAGGACATTAATAGAGTTCATTCAGTGTTCCTTCAATCTGCACAATTTGTAGCTGTCATACACAACTATATGCCTACGGCGATGAGGAATAAAGTTATAAATGGTAATTAACTATATGTCTCGGTATTGTATTAGCGTACGAATTTTTTTAGGTGAAAGTCAAAAGCTTATCAATATCCCTTCTTACGAGATATGACAGTTTTGTCAGATTTTACCTAATGAAAAGTTATTTATGGTTTAGCAAGAACCGTTATAATATTATCATTTTTTACATTTAGTCAGGAGGCACGATGTAACTTTAAAATATTTCTGGTGCACAAAACAAAGAAAACTTATTCGACGTTTCTCGCTTGTTTAGGTGGTGACCTACACATGAATTTAAATATATAATTTTTTTTCCTCGGATGCCAGCTCCATGTATGTGTCAATCGATATGTTTTTATATGTTTCTTAGATGTAATTTTATCACCTTCAAAAATGTGTTATAAGTTTTAGAAATACTTGGGAGGGTGTAGCATTCATAGTTTAGTACACTTGTGGAAGTCGCATATTTAGTGATTTTGACCAAAAATAAGTTTATAAAGTCCTCATTCCTTTAATATAGTTCTGAACCTCCCCGATATCTGATACTTTTTCCTAATAATATATATCATTACCAATATGTAAAGAATTTTCTTGCAAAAGATTATCGTTTGGTACCAGTCATTTTATGAGGGAGTTGATACGAATATGGACTCATTGACAGCACGAACTCATTATTATGCAAAAATATTTCAATTTTATCATGCCACTTGTAAAACAGCTCGTAGAAAATAAATAATATCCCTTTACATTCAAAATTTCCAAGGTTTTACACATCTCTAATGATATTTCATAGTTTGATATCGGATATGTCTCACCATAGAATAGCAATTGGGATAGTGTCTCTAATATCATTTAGCATACATATGTGAAAGTTTCATGATCGTTGTGTTTTTGGCCTCAATTATGCGGTTATAAGGTCACATGTTTTGATAAGTTTTCAATTATGGCTAAAAGTTGCAGATGCTTTGTTCATACCAACAAAACTTGACCAACATTTTTATCTGAAGTTACAACTACATTTTAGGGTTCCAAATGACTTTTCTTGCATTGAACTAATCCAAACAATCTACCAGATGCTATTACGCTAATTACTGTTTCCATTGACCCTAAATGATTTTTCTTTTTAAGCATTCATACAATCTTGCTCTCACCTACACACTAGTTCAACCATGTGACGAATTACTATACACAGACTGATAAAATCCATGGTAATTAAAATATATATCTGTATTATCATTAAAGTTTATATTTCCTTGTCTGAATTTCTTAGTTAAAGATATCCTGAGCTATCTACAAGATAAATTTCATTCTAGACACTCAGACTATTTCCAAACAAAAAAATGGGTGAAAGTTCACATTTAAGAACAACATAGTAAAAATCGACTGACAGAATTACAAATAATAAATCTGAGATGTTTCAAAAATAGTATGGTATATATTGAGCTCATACTCGCCAAACAGAAAAATATCAGTGTATTCCTTCTCTGCCATAAAAACTTGTAAACTGACATACGAAACACTGCAGACAAAAAATAAACATTCGCAGAAATAAAAGATTTTGTTTAACCAATCAACCATATTTCCCTTTAGGTGTATGCAAAACTGTATTCCTCGTGGCGAATTTTGTACATAAGAAAATTAGTACTCAAGAAATAAACAGGATTACTTCTTTATAACACAATTCACCTCGTCATGTTATCCCATTATGCTTGCTTGTGCAGCTGAAGGAGCTGTAGAACTGTATTAACTGATTCTCTGGATTCGACTTGATGAGTTAGTTTCATTGCAACGGATGTTATTTTGTCTTTCTTCATTTGTAATTGTAAGTTCAGATTAAAAAAGAATGGTCGTTATTCGTGACGGTAATAGCATCCGCTTTAGCCATAATTTATAACCATTATGCTTGAGTGATCCTAAAATATTGAGGGCGAAAACACCGAATATTCAACTTCCACATATGAACTCTAAAATATCTGGGAAAAACTCCCAATTGTATTTATAGTTCAGAAAACATTTCTGAGGATAAAATTCGGTATCTGAAGAAAAGGTCAAGAACAAACGTACATGAGGTAAAACGTCCGATGAAATGGACTCATTGGCGTTCCCTAATAGTTTTGTTTCATTAGAGATGTGTAAAAAACTTGGAAATTTAGAGATAAAGGGGATATGTTTTTTTAATCTGTATAACTATGGCTTTAAAGCGGCTTTTCAAACTCTTGATCAAATTTAAAAACTGTAATATCGTTGTATGATGGTTCGTGTGATATTATTGTCCATACTTACCAAGGTAAAATGACTTGGAAAGGCAATAAATCTTTTACGACAAAATTGTTTAGGTATATATATTTAGGAAAACGTAAATAAATAGCCGAACCGATATATACAATTTATCAACAATACTTGGTTCCTCATATAGGCAGACATTGTTCATGATGGGTTTTCAAAATATCATGTTACAGAAACGTCGACGTGAACAGACTACCATGTTGAGATTAACTTAATTTATATCTGTGTTTATTGGCATTTTTTTTTTTAACTAATCTTATCTGTGTACTCGTGACTTCACAGATAAAAGGTAATTCCAACTGTGACTTAATTACGGGTGATAGCATCAGCTATCCGGGTTGTTCAGAACTACTTCACCATAATGTTGGCTGTATAATCTTATTTTTGGTCAAAATCGCTAAATATGCGAGTTACCCAGATGTACTCAAATTTGATAGCGAGGCACTCCCAATTTTATCGAAAACTCAGTAGATATTTCTGAGTGAAAAAATCAGATTTAGAAAACATATAAAAAGATATCGATTGATACGTAAGTGGAGCTGGCATCTGTGATGAATAAGGATAATACATTTAATTGAAGTTTAGGTCAACTGAAGGTGCGAGAAAATTAGAATTATTTTTTATTGTCTGCAGAAGAGACACTTTTAAGTTACATCGAGGTTCCTGACTAAATGTAAATATATATATATATATATATATATATATATATATATATATATATATATATATATATATATATATATATATATATATGCACATTACGAAGGTTCGTGCTACACCAGAAAGAACATTTCCTTAAGTAAAATCTGTCAAAATTGTGATATCTCGTGAGAAGTAGTATTGATTAGCTTTTGACTCATACAAGAATATATATACTGTGCGATACCGAGATATACCTCGTGAGAAGGAGTATTGATTAGGTTTTGACTCTCATACAAGAAAATATATACACCAATTATAACTTTCTTCCTCATCGGCGTAGTTGTTGTGTATGATAGCTATAGAATGTAGAGGATGAAGGAACTCTGAATGAACTATACTAATGTCCCCCTGAGATTGTTTGGATGTTTTCGCTAGGAAGAAGGGCATTTTTGTCTTTCTAATTTGTAGATGTAACCAGTTAAAAAAAATGGTCAAGTTCTCTGTTACTGAAAAGCATCTGGTTTAACAATATACATTATGATCCTGAAAACCGCATAATTGAGGGCAAAAACACCAAATACGCAACTTTCACATATGTACTCAAATTTCGATTGGAGACACGCCATATAGGAAACATTTCTGAGGTTGAGATAATTCGGTATTTGAAAAAAAAAAAAATCAGGTACGTCTAAGTGAGGTAACGCCTAGGATTAAATGGACTCACTGGTAAAGAAAACTGGCATTTCAATTTAGTTTCGTTTCATTAGAGATTTGTATAAAACTTTGAAATTTGAGATAAAACGGATATTACTTTTATCTGTATAACTATTGCTTTAAAGAGGCATCTAGAGCCACCTGGTCAAATTTAGAATATGGAATATTTTCCCAGTATGATGGTTCGTGTGATATTATTGTCCATATTTTCCCAGTATGATGGTTCGTGTGATATTATTGTCCATATTTAGCAAGATAAAATTACTCGGAAAGGCAATAAATCTTCAACGAGAAAATTGATTTGGTGTATCAGGTGTATATCATAAGGAAAAAGTAATTAAATAGCCGTACCCAGATATAAAATTTATCAACAATATTTATTTCTCATGTAAGCATGGGTCTTTAAAATATCAGGTTATAGAAACATCGAAGTCAACTAACGTGTATACCATGCTGAGATTAACTGAATTTATCATTTCCTATTTTTTTTTTTTAACTCATCTTACTCGTGACTTCACAGATAAAAGGTACTTCCATCTGGGAACTAGTTACGGTTGATAGCATCCGCTATCGGGGTAATTCATTACTATTTTACCGGAATGATAGTCAAAATCGCAAATCGCTAAATATCCGAGTTCCACATATGCACACAAATATGATTGCAAGACAATGCCAATAATTTCCCAAACTCAGAACACATCCCAGAGTGAAAAAATCAAATTTATTAAACATGTCAAAAGATATCGATCGACATGTAAATAGAGCTGGCATATGAGGTGAATAAGATTAATATATTTGAATTGATGGGTCACCAAACGTCGAATGATTATTTGTTGTCTGCAGTAGAAGCACTTTAACATTACATAGAGCCCCCTGACTAAATGTAAAAAAAAAAAAAAAAAAAAAAAAGGTAATATTTGCACATTATGAAGGTTCATGCCAAACTATAAACAACATTTCCTTAAGTAAAATCTGTCAAAACTGTCATGTGTCGTGAGTAGGATACTCTCAAGTAGAAATTCAGACAAGGAAATATAAACACTAATGTAATACAGATATATATAGTTAATTACCATTTATATCTTTATTCCTCATCGCCGTAGACATAGTTGTAGTGTATGACAGCTACAAAATGTGCATGCTGAATTAACACTAAATGAACAGTATTAATATCCTCTGGAGATTGTTTGGATTTTTTCGTTAGGAAAAGTCATTTTTTTCTTCTTTTGTAGTTGTAACTTCAGATAAAAATGTTGGTCAAGTTTTGTGGTATGGTAAAGCATCCATTTTAGCCATAATTGAAAACTTTCAAAACAGTGACCTTATAACCGCATAATTGAGGCCAAAAACACCGAATATGCAACTTTCACATATGTATGCTAAATGATATTGGAGACACTCCCAATTGCATATTCTATGGTGAGAATATCCGGTATCAAAAAAATTCATTAGAGATGTGTAAAAACCTTCAAATTTTAGATATAAAAGGGATATTATTTTTTTCTACGAGCGGTTTTCAAGGGGCATATAAAAAATTGAATATTTTTGCATAATAATGGTTCGTGTGGTCAATGTCCATATTTATCATCATAAAATGACTCGGATAGGCAATTAATCTTTTGCAAGAAAATTCTTTACATATTGGTAATGATATATATTATTAGGAAAAAGTATCAGATATCGGGGAGGTTCAGAACTATATTAAAGGAATGAGGACTTTATAAACTTATTTTTGGTCAAAATCACTAAATATGCGACTTCCACAAGTGTACTAAACTATGAATGCTACACCCTCCCAAGTATTTCTAAAACTTATAACACATTTCTGAAGGTGATAAAATTACATCTAAGAAACATATAAAAACATATCGATTGACACATACATGGAGCTGGCATCCGAGGTGAATAAAAAAATTATATATTTGAATTCATGTGTAGGTCACCTAAACAAGCGAGAAACGTCGAATAAGTTTTCTTTGTTTTGTGCACCAGAAATATTTTAAAGTTACATCGTGCCTCCTGACTAAATGTAAAAAATAATAATATTATAACGGTTCTTGCTAAACCATAAACAACTTTTCATTAGGTAAAATCTGACAAAACTGTCATATCTCGTAAGAAGGGATATTGATAAGCTTTTGACTTTCACCTAAAAAATTCGTACGCTAATACAATACCGAGACATATAGTTAATTACCATTTATAACTTTATTCCTCATCGCCGTAGGCATATAGTTGTGTATGACAGCTACAAATTGTGCAGATTGAAGGAACACTGAATGAACTCTATTAATGTCCTCCGGGGATTGTTGGATTTTCACGTTACAAAGAGGGTAATTTTTGTCCATCTTCATTTGTAGTAACCAGATAAAAAAAAAATGGTCAAGTTTTTTGTTACAGTAATAGCATCAGCTTTACCCAAAATTCAAAACGATTATCCTTGAGTGATCTTAAAGACCACATAACTGAGGGCAAAAACAACGAATACGCAACATCCACATATGTACTATAAATTAGCTGGGAAAGACTCCCAATTGTATTTATAGTTCGGAAAATATTTCTGAGGGTGAGATAATTAGTACCTGAAAAAATGAAATGTTGAGGAAAAACTATAAATGAGGTAACACGTAGGATAAAATGGACTCACTGGTAAAGGAGGCTGGCATTCCCGCAAAGCTTCGTTTCATTAAACATGTGTGTAAAAAACTTGGAAATTTAGATATAAAATGGATATTATTTTTTTCTACATGAGTATTGTAACCAGCATCTTGAGCCACCAAATCAAATTTTAAAAATGGAATATTTTCATAGTATATGGTTACCGTGATATAATTGTCTATATTTAAACGGTATAATGACTCGAAAAAGCAATAAATATTTTACAAGAAAATTGTTTTTGTTTTGGTTATCAGATATATATCATTAGGAAAAAGTAAATACACAGCCGTACTGAGAGATACTATTAATCAACAATAATTTGTTCTTCATAATGCATATTTATTGTTCATGTTGGGTCTTCCAAATATTAGGCTACAGGAGCGTCTACGTGAACTAATGTGTCTACCATGCTAAAATTACCTTAATTTATAATTTCCGATGAGCCTATTGGCATTTTCTTTTCTTTTAATATTCATAATCTTAACTTCACAGATAAAGGTAGTTCCAACGGTGAACTAGATACGGCTGATAGAATCCGCTATCGGGGTAGTTCAGAAGTATTTCATTGGAATGATGGCTGCATAAACTTATTTTTGGTCAAATTCGCTAAATAGGCGACTTATACTTATATATTAAAATTTCATTCTAGACACTCCGAAATATTTCCAAACTAAAAACCTTTCTCAGGGTGAAAAAATCACATATAGGAAACATAAAAAGATATCGACTGACGTAAATGAAACTGTCATCTGAGGTGTTTCAGAAAAATGAACATGAATTGATGTGGAGCTCATATAAACAAGCAAGAAAAGTCGAATGAGCATTCCTTCTTGTCTGCCGTAGAAGCACTTTAAAATGACATCGAGCCTTCTGACTGAAGGTATAAAAAAAAAAATTGCACATAAAGTTTTGTTACACAACAAACCATATTTCCTTAGGTGAAATCTGTCAAAACTGTGATTCCTCGTGAGAGGGTATATTGATCAGATTTTGACACCTAAAAATTAATACAAGAAAATATAAACACTAATGTAATACCGAGGTTAATTGTTAATTACCTTTTATAACTTAATTCCTCGTCGACATACGTGTATGACAGCTACAAAATGTGCAGGCTGAAGGAACATTGAATGAACTGTATTAATGTTCTCTGGATTGTTTGAGTTTTTTCATTACGAGCAGGGTCATTTTTGTCTTTCTTCATTTGTAATTGTAAGTTCAGATTAAAAAAGAATGGTCGTTATTCGTGACGGTAATAGCATCCGCTTTAGCCATAATTTATAACCATTATGCTTGAGTGATCCTAAAATATTGAGGGCGAAAACACCGAATATTCAACTTCCACATATGAACTCTAAAATATCTGGGAAAAACTCCCAATTGTATTTATAGTTCAGAAAACATTTCTGAGGATAAAATTCGGTATCTGAAGAAAAGGTCAAGAACAAACGTACATGAGGTAAAACGTCCGATGAAATGGACTCATTGGCGTTCCCTAATAGTTTTGTTTCATTAGAGATGTGTAAAAAACTTGGAAATTTAGAGATAAAGGGGATATGTTTTTTTAATCTGTATAACTATGGCTTTAAAGCGGCTTTTCAAACTCTTGATCAAATTTAAAAACTGTAATATCGTTGTATGATGGTTCGTGTGATATTATTGTCCATACTTACCAAGGTAAAATGACTTGGAAAGGCAATAAATCTTTTACGACAAAATTGTTTAGGTATATATATTTAGGAAAACGTAAATAAATAGCCGAACCGATATATACAATTTATCAACAATACTTGGTTCCTCATATAGGCAGACATTGTTCATGATGGGTTTTCAAAATATCATGTTACAGAAACGTCGACGTGAACAGACTACCATGTTGAGATTAACTTAATTTATATCTGTGTTTATTGGCATTTTTTTTTTTTTAACTAATCTTATCTGTGTACTCGTGACTTCACAGATAAAAGGTAATTCCAACTGTGACTTAATTACGGGTGATAGCATCAGCTATCCGGGTTGTTCAGAACTACTTCACCATAATGTTGGCTGTATAATCTTATTTTTGGTCAAAATCGCTAAATATGCGAGTTACCCAGATGTACTCAAATTTGATAGCGAGGCACTCCCAATTTTATCGAAAACTCAGTAGATATTTCTGAGTGAAAAAATCAGATTTAGAAAACATATAAAAAGATATCGATTGATACGTAAGTGGAGCTGGCATCTGTGATGAATAAGGATAATACATTTAATTGAAGTTTAGGTCAACTGAAGGTGCGAGAAAATTAGAATTATTTTTTATTGTCTGCAGAAGAGACACTTTTAAGTTACATCGAGGTTCCTGACTAAATGTATATATATATATATATATATATATATATATATATATATATATATATATATATATATATATATATATATATATATATATATCAATACTTGCACATTACGAAGGTTCGTGCTACACCAGAAAGAACATTTCCTTAAGTAAAATCTGTCAAAATTGTGATATCTCGTGAGAAGTAGTATTGATTAGCTTTTGACTCATACAAGAATATATATACTGTGCGATACCGAGATATACCTCGTGAGAAGGAGTATTGATTAGGTTTTGACTCTCATACAAGAAAATATATACACCAATTATAACTTTCTTCCTCATCGGCGTAGTTGTTGTGTATGATAGCTATAGAATGTAGAGGATGAAGGAACTCTGAATGAACTATACTAATGTCCCCCTGAGATTGTTTGGATGTTTTCGCTAGGAAGAAGGGCATTTTTGTCTTTCTAATTTGTAGATGTAACCAGTTAAAAAAAATGGTCAAGTTCTCTGTTACTGAAAAGCATCTGGTTTAACAATATACATTATGATCCTGAAAACCGCATAATTGAGGGCAAAAACACCAAATACGCAACTTTCACATATGTACTCAAATTTCGATTGGAGACACGCCATATAGGAAACATTTCTGAGGTTGAGATAATTCGGTATTTGAAAAAAAAAAAATCAGGTACGTCTAAGTGAGGTAACGCCTAGGATTAAATGGACTCACTGGTAAAGAAAACTGGCATTTCAATTTAGTTTCGTTTCATTAGAGATTTGTATAAAACTTTGAAATTTGAGATAAAACGGATATTACTTTTATCTGTATAACTATTGCTTTAAAGAGGCATCTAGAGCCACCTGGTCAAATTTAGAATATGGAATATTTTCCCAGTATGATGGTTCGTGTGATATTATTGTCCATATTTTCCCAGTATGATGGTTCGTGTGATATTATTGTCCATATTTAGCAAGATAAAATTACTCGGAAAGGCAATAAATCTTCAACGAGAAAATTGATTTGGTGTATCAGGTGTATATCATAAGGAAAAAGTAATTAAATAGCCGTACCCAGATATAAAATTTATCAACAATATTTATTTCTCATGTAAGCATGGGTCTTTAAAATATCAGGTTATAGAAACATCGAAGTCAACTAACGTGTATACCATGCTGAGATTAACTGAATTTATCATTTCCTATTTTTTTTTTTTTTTTAACTCATCTTACTCGTGACTTCACAGATAAAAGGTACTTCCATCTGGGAACTAGTTACGGTTGATAGCATCCGCTATCGGGGTAATTCATTACTATTTTACCGGAATGATAGTCAAAATCGCAAATCGCTAAATATCCGAGTTCCACATATGCACACAAATATGATTGCAAGACAATGCCAATAATTTCCCAAACTCAGAACACATCCCAGAGTGAAAAAATCAAATTTATTAAACATGTCAAAAGATATCGATCGACATGTAAATAGAGCTGGCATATGAGGTGAATAAGATTAATATATTTGAATTGATGGGTCACCCAAAAAAAGCGAGAGACGTCGAATGATTATTTGTTGTCTGCAGTAGAAGCACTTTAACATTACATAGAGCCCCCTGACTAAATGTAAAAAAAAAAAAAAAAAAAAGGTAATATTTGCACATTATGAAGGTTCATGCCAAACTATAAACAACATTTCCTTAAGTAAAATCTGTCAAAACTGTCATGTGTCGTGAGTAGGATACTCTCAAGTAGAAATTCAGACAAGGAAATATAAACACTAATGTAATACAGATATATATAGTTAATTACCATTTATATCTTTATTCCTCATCGCCGTAGACATAGTTGTAGTGTATGACAGCTACAAAATGTGCATGCTGAATTAACACTAAATGAACAGTATTAATATCCTCTGGAGATTGTTTGGATTTTTTCGTTAGGAAAAGTCATTTTTTTCTTCTTTTGTAGTTGTAACTTCAGATAAAAATGTTGGTCAAGTTTTGTGGTATGGTAAAGCATCCATTTTAGCCATAATTGAAAACTTTCAAAACAGTGACCTTATAACCGCATAATTGAGGCCAAAAACACCGAATATGCAACTTTCACATATGTATGCTAAATGATATTGGAGACACTCCCAATTGCATATTCTATGGTGAGAATATCCGGTATCAAAAAAATTCATTAGAGATGTGTAAAAACCTTCAAATTTTAGATATAAAAGGGATATTATTTTTTTCTACGAGCGGTTTTCAAGGGGCATATAAAAAATTGAATATTTTTGCATAATAATGGTTCGTGTGGTCAATGTCCATATTTATCATCATAAAATGACTCGGATAGGCAATTAATCTTTTGCAAGAAAATTCTTTACATATTGGTAATGATATATATTATTAGGAAAAAGTATCAGATATCGGGGAGGTTCAGAACTATATTAAAGGAATGAGGACTTTATAAACTTATTTTTGGTCAAAATCACTAAATATGCGACTTCCACAAGTGTACTAAACTATGAATGCTACACCCTCCCAAGTATTTCTAAAACTTATAACACATTTCTGAAGGTGATAAAATTACATCTAAGAAACATATAAAAACATATCGATTGACACATACATGGAGCTGGCATCCGAGGTGAATAAAAAAATTATATATTTGAATTCATGTGTAGGTCACCTAAACAAGCGAGAAACGTCGAATAAGTTTTCTTTGTTTTGTGCACCAGAAATATTTTAAAGTTACATCGTGCCTCCTGACTAAATGTAAAAAATAATAATATTATAACGGTTCTTGCTAAACCATAAACAACTTTTCATTAGGTAAAATCTGACAAAACTGTCATATCTCGTAAGAAGGGATATTGATAAGCTTTTGACTTTCACCTAAAAAATTCGTACGCTAATACAATACCGAGACATATAGTTAATTACCATTTATAACTTTATTCCTCATCGCCGTAGGCATATAGTTGTGTATGACAGCTACAAATTGTGCAGATTGAAGGAACACTGAATGAACTCTATTAATGTCCTCCGGGGATTGTTGGATTTTCACGTTACAAAGAGGGTAATTTTTGTCCATCTTCATTTGTAGTAACCAGATAAAAAAAAAAAATGGTCAAGTTTTTTGTTACAGTAATAGCATCAGCTTTACCCAAAATTCAAAACGATTATCCTTGAGTGATCTTAAAGACCACATAACTGAGGGCAAAAACAACGAATACGCAACATCCACATATGTACTATAAATTAGCTGGGAAAGACTCCCAATTGTATTTATAGTTCGGAAAATATTTCTGAGGGTGAGATAATTAGTACCTGAAAAAATGAAATGTTGAGGAAAAACTATAAATGAGGTAACACGTAGGATAAAATGGACTCACTGGTAAAGGAGGCTGGCATTCCCGCAAAGCTTCGTTTCATTAAACATGTGTGTAAAAAACTTGGAAATTTAGATATAAAATGGATATTATTTTTTTCTACATGAGTATTGTAACCAGCATCTTGAGCCACCAAATCAAATTTTAAAAATGGAATATTTTCATAGTATATGGTTACCGTGATATAATTGTCTATATTTAAACGGTATAATGACTCGAAAAAGCAATAAATATTTTACAAGAAAATTGTTTTTGTTTTGGTTATCAGATATATATCATTAGGAAAAAGTAAATACACAGCCGTACTGAGAGATACTATTAATCAACAATAATTTGTTCTTCATAATGCATATTTATTGTTCATGTTGGGTCTTCCAAATATTAGGCTACAGGAGCGTCTACGTGAACTAATGTGTCTACCATGCTAAAATTACCTTAATTTATAATTTCCGATGAGCCTATTGGCATTTTCTTTTCTTTTAATATTCATAATCTTAACTTCACAGATAAAGGTAGTTCCAACGGTGAACTAGATACGGCTGATAGAATCCGCTATCGGGGTAGTTCAGAAGTATTTCATTGGAATGATGGCTGCATAAACTTATTTTTGGTCAAATTCGCTAAATAGGCGACTTATACTTATATATTAAAATTTCATTCTAGACACTCCGAAATATTTCCAAACTAAAAACCTTTCTCAGGGTGAAAAAATCACATATAGGAAACATAAAAAGATATCGACTGACGTAAATGAAACTGTCATCTGAGGTGTTTCAGAAAAATGAACATGAATTGATGTGGAGCTCATATAAACAAGCAAGAAAAGTCGAATGAGCATTCCTTCTTGTCTGCCGTAGAAGCACTTTAAAATGACATCGAGCCTTCTGACTGAAGGTATAAAAAAAAAAAAAAAATTGCACAAAGTTTTGTTACACAACAAACCATATTTCCTTAGGTGAAATCTGTCAAAACTGTGATTCCTCGTGAGAGGGTATATTGATCAGATTTTGACACCTAAAAATTAATACAAGAAAATATAAACACTAATGTAATACCGAGGTTAATTGTTAATTACCTTTTATAACTTAATTCCTCGTCGACATACGTGTATGACAGCTACAAAATGTGCAGGCTGAAGGAACATTGAATGAACTGTATTAATGTTCTCTGGATTGTTTGAGTTTTTTCATTACGAGCAGGGTCATTTTTGTCTTTCTTCATTTGTAATTGTAAGTTCAGATTAAAAAAGAATGGTCGTTATTCGTGACGGTAATAGCATCCGCTTTAGCCATAATTTATAACCATTATGCTTGAGTGATCCTAAAATATTGAGGGCGAAAACACCGAATATTCAACTTCCACATATGAACTCTAAAATATCTGGGAAAAACTCCCAATTGTATTTATAGTTCAGAAAACATTTCTGAGGATAAAATTCGGTATCTGAAGAAAAGGTCAAGAACAAACGTACATGAGGTAAAACGTCCGATGAAATGGACTCATTGGCGTTCCCTAATAGTTTTGTTTCATTAGAGATGTGTAAAAAACTTGGAAATTTAGAGATAAAGGGGATATGTTTTTTTAATCTGTATAACTATGGCTTTAAAGCGGCTTTTCAAACTCTTGATCAAATTTAAAAACTGTAATATCGTTGTATGATGGTTCGTGTGATATTATTGTCCATACTTACCAAGGTAAAATGACTTGGAAAGGCAATAAATCTTTTACGACAAAATTGTTTAGGTATATATATTTAGGAAAACGTAAATAAATAGCCGAACCGATATATACAATTTATCAACAATACTTGGTTCCTCATATAGGCAGACATTGTTCATGATGGGTTTTCAAAATATCATGTTACAGAAACGTCGACGTGAACAGACTACCATGTTGAGATTAACTTAATTTATATCTGTGTTTATTGGCATTTTTTTTTTTTTTTAACTAATCTTATCTGTGTACTCGTGACTTCACAGATAAAAGGTAATTCCAACTGTGACTTAATTACGGGTGATAGCATCAGCTATCCGGGTTGTTCAGAACTACTTCACCATAATGTTGGCTGTATAATCTTATTTTTGGTCAAAATCGCTAAATATGCGAGTTACCCAGATGTACTCAAATTTGATAGCGAGGCACTCCCAATTTTATCGAAAACTCAGTAGATATTTCTGAGTGAAAAAATCAGATTTAGAAAACATATAAAAAGATATCGATTGATACGTAAGTGGAGCTGGCATCTGTGATGAATAAGGATAATACATTTAATTGAAGTTTAGGTCAACTGAAGGTGCGAGAAAATTAGAATTATTTTTTATTGTCTGCAGAAGAGACACTTTTAAGTTACATCGAGGTTCCTGACTAAATGTAAAAATATATATATATATATATATATATATATATATATATATATATATATATATATATATATATATATATATATATATATATATATATATCATTACTTGCACATTACGAAGGTTCGTGCTACACCAGAAAGAACATTTCCTTAAGTAAAATCTGTCAAAATTGTGATATCTCGTGAGAAGTAGTATTGATTAGCTTTTGACTCATACAAGAATATATATACTGTGCGATACCGAGATATACCTCGTGAGAAGGAGTATTGATTAGGTTTTGACTCTCATACAAGAAAATATATACACCAATTATAACTTTCTTCCTCATCGGCGTAGTTGTTGTGTATGATAGCTATAGAATGTAGAGGATGAAGGAACTCTGAATGAACTATACTAATGTCCCCCTGAGATTGTTTGGATGTTTTCGCTAGGAAGAAGGGCATTTTTGTCTTTCTAATTTGTAGATGTAACCAGTTAAAAAAAATGGTCAAGTTCTCTGTTACTGAAAAGCATCTGGTTTAACAATATACATTATGATCCTGAAAACCGCATAATTGAGGGCAAAAACACCAAATACGCAACTTTCACATATGTACTCAAATTTCGATTGGAGACACGCCATATAGGAAACATTTCTGAGGTTGAGATAATTCGGTATTTGAAAAAAAAAAAAAAAAAAATCAGGTACGTCTAAGTGAGGTAACGCCTAGGATTAAATGGACTCACTGGTAAAGAAAACTGGCATTTCAATTTAGTTTCGTTTCATTAGAGATTTGTATAAAACTTTGAAATTTGAGATAAAACGGATATTACTTTTATCTGTATAACTATTGCTTTAAAGAGGCATCTAGAGCCACCTGGTCAAATTTAGAATATGGAATATTTTCCCAGTATGATGGTTCGTGTGATATTATTGTCCATATTTTCCCAGTATGATGGTTCGTGTGATATTATTGTCCATATTTAGCAAGATAAAATTACTCGGAAAGGCAATAAATCTTCAACGAGAAAATTGATTTGGTGTATCAGGTGTATATCATAAGGAAAAAGTAATTAAATAGCCGTACCCAGATATAAAATTTATCAACAATATTTATTTCTCATGTAAGCATGGGTCTTTAAAATATCAGGTTATAGAAACATCGAAGTCAACTAACGTGTATACCATGCTGAGATTAACTGAATTTATCATTTCCTATTTTTTTTTTTTTAACTCATCTTACTCGTGACTTCACAGATAAAAGGTACTTCCATCTGGGAACTAGTTACGGTTGATAGCATCCGCTATCGGGGTAATTCATTACTATTTTACCGGAATGATAGTCAAAATCGCAAATCGCTAAATATCCGAGTTCCACATATGCACACAAATATGATTGCAAGACAATGCCAATAATTTCCCAAACTCAGAACACATCCCAGAGTGAAAAAATCAAATTTATTAAACATGTCAAAAGATATCGATCGACATGTAAATAGAGCTGGCATATGAGGTGAATAAGATTAATATATTTGAATTGATGGGTCACCCAAAAAAAGCGAGAGACGTCGAATGATTATTTGTTGTCTGCAGTAGAAGCACTTTAACATTACATAGAGCCCCCTGACTAAATGTAAAAAAAAAAAAAAAAAAAAAAAAAAAAGGTAATATTTGCACATTATGAAGGTTCATGCCAAACTATAAACAACATTTCCTTAAGTAAAATCTGTCAAAACTGTCATGTGTCGTGAGTAGGATACTCTCAAGTAGAAATTCAGACAAGGAAATATAAACACTAATGTAATACAGATATATATAGTTAATTACCATTTATATCTTTATTCCTCATCGCCGTAGACATAGTTGTAGTGTATGACAGCTACAAAATGTGCATGCTGAATTAACACTAAATGAACAGTATTAATATCCTCTGGAGATTGTTTGGATTTTTTCGTTAGGAAAAGTCATTTTTTTCTTCTTTTGTAGTTGTAACTTCAGATAAAAATGTTGGTCAAGTTTTGTGGTATGGTAAAGCATCCATTTTAGCCATAATTGAAAACTTTCAAAACAGTGACCTTATAACCGCATAATTGAGGCCAAAAACACCGAATATGCAACTTTCACATATGTATGCTAAATGATATTGGAGACACTCCCAATTGCATATTCTATGGTGAGAATATCCGGTATCAAAAAATTCATTAGAGATGTGTAAAAACCTTCAAATTTTAGATATAAAAGGGATATTATTTTTTTCTACGAGCGGTTTTCAAGGGGCATATAAAAAATTGAATATTTTTGCATAATAATGGTTCGTGTGGTCAATGTCCATATTTATCATCATAAAATGACTCGGATAGGCAATTAATCTTTTGCAAGAAAATTCTTTACATATTGGTAATGATATATATTATTAGGAAAAAGTATCAGATATCGGGGAGGTTCAGAACTATATTAAAGGAATGAGGACTTTATAAACTTATTTTTGGTCAAAATCACTAAATATGCGACTTCCACAAGTGTACTAAACTATGAATGCTACACCCTCCCAAGTATTTCTAAAACTTATAACACATTTCTGAAGGTGATAAAATTACATCTAAGAAACATATAAAAACATATCGATTGACACATACATGGAGCTGGCATCCGAGGTGAATAAAAAAATTATATATTTGAATTCATGTGTAGGTCACCTAAACAAGCGAGAAACGTCGAATAAGTTTTCTTTGTTTTGTGCACCAGAAATATTTTAAAGTTACATCGTGCCTCCTGACTAAATGTAAAAAATAATAATATTATAACGGTTCTTGCTAAACCATAAACAACTTTTCATTAGGTAAAATCTGACAAAACTGTCATATCTCGTAAGAAGGGATATTGATAAGCTTTTGACTTTCACCTAAAAAATTCGTACGCTAATACAATACCGAGACATATAGTTAATTACCATTTATAACTTTATTCCTCATCGCCGTAGGCATATAGTTGTGTATGACAGCTACAAATTGTGCAGATTGAAGGAACACTGAATGAACTCTATTAATGTCCTCCGGGGATTGTTGGATTTTCACGTTACAAAGAGGGTAATTTTTGTCCATCTTCATTTGTAGTAACCAGATAAAAAAAAAAAAATGGTCAAGTTTTTTGTTACAGTAATAGCATCAGCTTTACCCAAAATTCAAAACGATTATCCTTGAGTGATCTTAAAGACCACATAACTGAGGGCAAAAACAACGAATACGCAACATCCACATATGTACTATAAATTAGCTGGGAAAGACTCCCAATTGTATTTATAGTTCGGAAAATATTTCTGAGGGTGAGATAATTAGTACCTGAAAAAATGAAATGTTGAGGAAAAACTATAAATGAGGTAACACGTAGGATAAAATGGACTCACTGGTAAAGGAGGCTGGCATTCCCGCAAAGCTTCGTTTCATTAAACATGTGTGTAAAAAACTTGGAAATTTAGATATAAAATGGATATTATTTTTTTCTACATGAGTATTGTAACCAGCATCTTGAGCCACCAAATCAAATTTTAAAAATGGAATATTTTCATAGTATATGGTTACCGTGATATAATTGTCTATATTTAAACGGTATAATGACTCGAAAAAGCAATAAATATTTTACAAGAAAATTGTTTTTGTTTTGGTTATCAGATATATATCATTAGGAAAAAGTAAATACACAGCCGTACTGAGAGATACTATTAATCAACAATAATTTGTTCTTCATAATGCATATTTATTGTTCATGTTGGGTCTTCCAAATATTAGGCTACAGGAGCGTCTACGTGAACTAATGTGTCTACCATGCTAAAATTACCTTAATTTATAATTTCCGATGAGCCTATTGGCATTTTCTTTTCTTTTAATATTCATAATCTTAACTTCACAGATAAAGGTAGTTCCAACGGTGAACTAGATACGGCTGATAGAATCCGCTATCGGGGTAGTTCAGAAGTATTTCATTGGAATGATGGCTGCATAAACTTATTTTTGGTCAAATTCGCTAAATAGGCGACTTATACTTATATATTAAAATTTCATTCTAGACACTCCGAAATATTTCCAAACTAAAAACCTTTCTCAGGGTGAAAAAATCACATATAGGAAACATAAAAAGATATCGACTGACGTAAATGAAACTGTCATCTGAGGTGTTTCAGAAAAATGAACATGAATTGATGTGGAGCTCATATAAACAAGCAAGAAAAGTCGAATGAGCATTCCTTCTTGTCTGCCGTAGAAGCACTTTAAAATGACATCGAGCCTTCTGACTGAAGGTATAAAAAAAAAAAAAAATTGCACATAAAGTTTTGTTACACAACAAACCATATTTCCTTAGGTGAAATCTGTCAAAACTGTGATTCCTCGTGAGAGGGTATATTGATCAGATTTTGACACCTAAAAATTAATACAAGAAAATATAAACACTAATGTAATACCGAGGTTAATTGTTAATTACCTTTTATAACTTAATTCCTCGTCGACATACGTGTATGACAGCTACAAAATGTGCAGGCTGAAGGAACATTGAATGAACTGTATTAATGTTCTCTGGATTGTTTGAGTTTTTTCATTACGAGCAGGGTCATTTTTGTCTTTCTTCATTTGTAATTGTAAGTTCAGATTAAAAAAGAATGGTCGTTATTCGTGACGGTAATAGCATCCGCTTTAGCCATAATTTATAACCATTATGCTTGAGTGATCCTAAAATATTGAGGGCGAAAACACCGAATATTCAACTTCCACATATGAACTCTAAAATATCTGGGAAAAACTCCCAATTGTATTTATAGTTCAGAAAACATTTCTGAGGATAAAATTCGGTATCTGAAGAAAAGGTCAAGAACAAACGTACATGAGGTAAAACGTCCGATGAAATGGACTCATTGGCGTTCCCTAATAGTTTTGTTTCATTAGAGATGTGTAAAAAACTTGGAAATTTAGAGATAAAGGGGATATGTTTTTTTAATCTGTATAACTATGGCTTTAAAGCGGCTTTTCAAACTCTTGATCAAATTTAAAAACTGTAATATCGTTGTATGATGGTTCGTGTGATATTATTGTCCATACTTACCAAGGTAAAATGACTTGGAAAGGCAATAAATCTTTTACGACAAAATTGTTTAGGTATATATATTTAGGAAAACGTAAATAAATAGCCGAACCGATATATACAATTTATCAACAATACTTGGTTCCTCATATAGGCAGACATTGTTCATGATGGGTTTTCAAAATATCATGTTACAGAAACGTCGACGTGAACAGACTACCATGTTGAGATTAACTTAATTTATATCTGTGTTTATTGGCATTTTTTTTTTTTTTAACTAATCTTATCTGTGTACTCGTGACTTCACAGATAAAAGGTAATTCCAACTGTGACTTAATTACGGGTGATAGCATCAGCTATCCGGGTTGTTCAGAACTACTTCACCATAATGTTGGCTGTATAATCTTATTTTTGGTCAAAATCGCTAAATATGCGAGTTACCCAGATGTACTCAAATTTGATAGCGAGGCACTCCCAATTTTATCGAAAACTCAGTAGATATTTCTGAGTGAAAAAATCAGATTTAGAAAACATATAAAAAGATATCGATTGATACGTAAGTGGAGCTGGCATCTGTGATGAATAAGGATAATACATTTAATTGAAGTTTAGGTCAACTGAAGGTGCGAGAAAATTAGAATTATTTTTTATTGTCTGCAGAAGAGACACTTTTAAGTTACATCGAGGTTCCTGACTAAATGTAAATATATATATATATATATATATATATATATATATATATATATATATATATATATATATATATATATATATATATATATATCAATACTTGCACATTACGAAGGTTCGTGCTACACCAGAAAGAACATTTCCTTAAGTAAAATCTGTCAAAATTGTGATATCTCGTGAGAAGTAGTATTGATTAGCTTTTGACTCATACAAGAATATATATACTGTGCGATACCGAGATATACCTCGTGAGAAGGAGTATTGATTAGGTTTTGACTCTCATACAAGAAAATATATACACCAATTATAACTTTCTTCCTCATCGGCGTAGTTGTTGTGTATGATAGCTATAGAATGTAGAGGATGAAGGAACTCTGAATGAACTATACTAATGTCCCCCTGAGATTGTTTGGATGTTTTCGCTAGGAAGAAGGGCATTTTTGTCTTTCTAATTTGTAGATGTAACCAGTTAAAAAAAATGGTCAAGTTCTCTGTTACTGAAAAGCATCTGGTTTAACAATATACATTATGATCCTGAAAACCGCATAATTGAGGGCAAAAACACCAAATACGCAACTTTCACATATGTACTCAAATTTCGATTGGAGACACGCCATATAGGAAACATTTCTGAGGTTGAGATAATTCGGTATTTGAAAAAAAAAAAAATCAGGTACGTCTAAGTGAGGTAACGCCTAGGATTAAATGGACTCACTGGTAAAGAAAACTGGCATTTCAATTTAGTTTCGTTTCATTAGAGATTTGTATAAAACTTTGAAATTTGAGATAAAACGGATATTACTTTTATCTGTATAACTATTGCTTTAAAGAGGCATCTAGAGCCACCTGGTCAAATTTAGAATATGGAATATTTTCCCAGTATGATGGTTCGTGTGATATTATTGTCCATATTTTCCCAGTATGATGGTTCGTGTGATATTATTGTCCATATTTAGCAAGATAAAATTACTCGGAAAGGCAATAAATCTTCAACGAGAAAATTGATTTGGTGTATCAGGTGTATATCATAAGGAAAAAGTAATTAAATAGCCGTACCCAGATATAAAATTTATCAACAATATTTATTTCTCATGTAAGCATGGGTCTTTAAAATATCAGGTTATAGAAACATCGAAGTCAACTAACGTGTATACCATTCTGAGATTAACTGAATTTATCATTTTCGATTTTTTTTTTTTTTTTTTTGAACTCATCTTACTCGTGACTTCACAGATAAAAGGTACTTCCATCTGGGAACTAGTTACGGTTGATAGCATCCGCTATCGGGGTAATTCATTACTATTTTACCGGAATGATAGTCAAAATCGCAAATCGCTAAATATCCGAGTTCCACATATGCACACAAATATGATTGCAAGACAATGCCAATAATTTCCCAAACTCAGAACACATCCCAGAGTGAAAAAATCAAATTTATTAAACATGTCAAAAGATATCGATCGACATGTAAATAGAGCTGGCATATGAGGTGAATAAGATTAATATATTTGAATTGATGGGTCACCCAAAAAAAGCGAGAGACGTCGAATGATTATTTGTTGTCTGCAGTAGAAGCACTTTAACATTACATAGAGCCCCCTGACTAAATGTAAAAAAAAAAAAAAAAAAGTAATATTTGCACATTATGAAGGTTCATGCCAAACTATAAACAACATTTCCTTAAGTAAAATCTGTCAAAACTGTCATGTGTCGTGAGTAGGATACTCTCAAGTAGAAATTCAGACAAGGAAATATAAACACTAATGTAATACAGATATATATAGTTAATTACCATTTATATCTTTATTCCTCATCGCCGTAGACATAGTTGTAGTGTATGACAGCTACAAAATGTGCATGCTGAATTAACACTAAATGAACAGTATTAATATCCTCTGGAGATTGTTTGGATTTTTTCGTTAGGAAAAGTCATTTTTTTCTTCTTTTGTAGTTGTAACTTCAGATAAAAATGTTGGTCAAGTTTTGTGGTATGGTAAAGCATCCATTTTAGCCATAATTGAAAACTTTCAAAACAGTGACCTTATAACCGCATAATTGAGGCCAAAAACACCGAATATGCAACTTTCACATATGTATGCTAAATGATATTGGAGACACTCCCAATTGCATATTCTATGGTGAGAATATCCGGTATCAAAAAAATTCATTAGAGATGTGTAAAAACCTTCAAATTTTAGATATAAAAGGGATATTATTTTTTTCTACGAGCGGTTTTCAAGTGGCATATAAAAAATTGAATATTTTTGCATAATAATGGTTCGTGTGGTCAATGTCCATATTTATCATCATAAAATGACTCGGATAGGCAATTAATCTTTTGCAAGAAAATTCTTTACATATTGGTAATGATATATATTATTAGGAAAAAGTATCAGATATCGGGGAGGTTCAGAACTATATTAAAGGAATGAGGACTTTATAAACTTATTTTTGGTCAAAATCACTAAATATGCGACTTCCACAAGTGTACTAAACTATGAATGCTACACCCTCCCAAGTATTTCTAAAACTTATAACACATTTCTGAAGGTGATAAAATTACATCTAAGAAACATATAAAAACATATCGATTGACACATACATGGAGCTGGCATCCGAGGTGAATAAAAAAATTATATATTTGAATTCATGTGTAGGTCACCTAAACAAGCGAGAAACGTCGAATAAGTTTTCTTTGTTTTGTGCACCAGAAATATTTTAAAGTTACATCGTGCCTCCTGACTAAATGTAAAAAATAATAATATTATAACGGTTCTTGCTAAACCATAAACAACTTTTCATTAGGTAAAATCTGACAAAACTGTCATATCTCGTAAGAAGGGATATTGATAAGCTTTTGACTTTCACCTAAAAAATTCGTACGCTAATACAATACCGAGACATATAGTTAATTACCATTTATAACTTTATTCCTCATCGCCGTAGGCATATAGTTGTGTATGACAGCTACAAATTGTGCAGATTGAAGGAACACTGAATGAACTCTATTAATGTCCTCCGGGGATTGTTGGATTTTCACGTTACAAAGAGGGTAATTTTTGTCCATCTTCATTTGTAGTAACCAGATAAAAAAAAAAAATGGTCAAGTTTTTTGTTACAGTAATAGCATCAGCTTTACCCAAAATTCAAAACGATTATCCTTGAGTGATCTTAAAGACCACATAACTGAGGGCAAAAACAACGAATACGCAACATCCACATATGTACTATAAATTAGCTGGGAAAGACTCCCAATTGTATTTATAGTTCGGAAAATATTTCTGAGGGTGAGATAATTAGTACCTGAAAAAATGAAATGTTGAGGAAAAACTATAAATGAGGTAACACGTAGGATAAAATGGACTCACTGGTAAAGGAGGCTGGCATTCCCGCAAAGCTTCGTTTCATTAAACATGTGTGTAAAAAACTTGGAAATTTAGATATAAAATGGATATTATTTTTTTCTACATGAGTATTGTAACCAGCATCTTGAGCCACCAAATCAAATTTTAAAAATGGAATATTTTCATAGTATATGGTTACCGTGATATAATTGTCTATATTTAAACGGTATAATGACTCGAAAAAGCAATAAATATTTTACAAGAAAATTGTTTTTGTTTTGGTTATCAGATATATATCATTAGGAAAAAGTAAATACACAGCCGTACTGAGAGATACTATTAATCAACAATAATTTGTTCTTCATAATGCATATTTATTGTTCATGTTGGGTCTTCCAAATATTAGGCTACAGGAGCGTCTACGTGAACTAATGTGTCTACCATGCTAAAATTACCTTAATTTATAATTTCCGATGAGCCTATTGGCATTTTCTTTTCTTTTAATATTCATAATCTTAACTTCACAGATAAAGGTAGTTCCAACGGTGAACTAGATACGGCTGATAGAATCCGCTATCGGGGTAGTTCAGAAGTATTTCATTGGAATGATGGCTGCATAAACTTATTTTTGGTCAAATTCGCTAAATAGGCGACTTATACTTATATATTAAAATTTCATTCTAGACACTCCGAAATATTTCCAAACTAAAAACCTTTCTCAGGGTGAAAAAATCACATATAGGAAACATAAAAAGATATCGACTGACGTAAATGAAACTGTCATCTGAGGTGTTTCAGAAAAATGAACATGAATTGATGTGGAGCTCATATAAACAAGCAAGAAAAGTCGAATGAGCATTCCTTCTTGTCTGCCGTAGAAGCACTTTAAAATGACATCGAGCCTTCTGACTGAAGGTATAAAAAAAAAAAAAAAAATTGCACATAAAGTTTTGTTACACAACAAACCATATTTCCTTAGGTGAAATCTGTCAAAACTGTGATTCCTCGTGAGAGGGTATATTGATCAGATTTTGACACCTAAAAATTAATACAAGAAAATATAAACACTAATGTAATACCGAGGTTAATTGTTAATTACCTTTTATAACTTAATTCCTCGTCGACATACGTGTATGACAGCTACAAAATGTGCAGGCTGAAGGAACATTGAATGAACTGTATTAATGTTCTCTGGATTGTTTGAGTTTTTTCATTACGAGCAGGGTCATTTTTGTCTTTCTTCATTTGTAATTGTAAGTTCAGATTAAAAAAGAATGGTCGTTATTCGTGACGGTAATAGCATCCGCTTTAGCCATAATTTATAACCATTATGCTTGAGTGATCCTAAAATATTGAGGGCGAAAACACCGAATATTCAACTTCCACATATGAACTCTAAAATATCTGGGAAAAACTCCCAATTGTATTTATAGTTCAGAAAACATTTCTGAGGATAAAATTCGGTATCTGAAGAAAAGGTCAAGAACAAACGTACATGAGGTAAAACGTCCGATGAAATGGACTCATTGGCGTTCCCTAATAGTTTTGTTTCATTAGAGATGTGTAAAAAACTTGGAAATTTAGAGATAAAGGGGATATGTTTTTTTAATCTGTATAACTATGGCTTTAAAGCGGCTTTTCAAACTCTTGATCAAATTTAAAAACTGTAATATCGTTGTATGATGGTTCGTGTGATATTATTGTCCATACTTACCAAGGTAAAATGACTTGGAAAGGCAATAAATCTTTTACGACAAAATTGTTTAGGTATATATATTTAGGAAAACGTAAATAAATAGCCGAACCGATATATACAATTTATCAACAATACTTGGTTCCTCATATAGGCAGACATTGTTCATGATGGGTTTTCAAAATATCATGTTACAGAAACGTCGACGTGAACAGACTACCATGTTGAGATTAACTTAATTTATATCTGTGTTTATTGGCATTTTTTTTTTAACTAATCTTATCTGTGTACTCGTGACTTCACAGATAAAAGGTAATTCCAACTGTGACTTAATTACGGGTGATAGCATCAGCTATCCGGGTTGTTCAGAACTACTTCACCATAATGTTGGCTGTATAATCTTATTTTTGGTCAAAATCGCTAAATATGCGAGTTACCCAGATGTACTCAAATTTGATAGCGAGGCACTCCCAATTTTATCGAAAACTCAGTAGATATTTCTGAGTGAAAAAATCAGATTTAGAAAACATATAAAAAGATATCGATTGATACGTAAGTGGAGCTGGCATCTGTGATGAATAAGGATAATACATTTAATTGAAGTTTAGGTCAACTGAAGGTGCGAGAAAATTAGAATTATTTTTTATTGTCTGCAGAAGAGACACTTTTAAGTTACATCGAGGTTCCTGACTAAATGTAAATATATATATATATATATATATATATATATATATATATATATATATATATATATATATATATATATATATATATATCATTACTTGCACATTACGAAGGTTCGTGCTACACCAGAAAGAACATTTCCTTAAGTAAAATCTGTCAAAATTGTGATATCTCGTGAGAAGTAGTATTGATTAGCTTTTGACTCATACAAGAATATATATACTGTGCGATACCGAGATATACCTCGTGAGAAGGAGTATTGATTAGGTTTTGACTCTCATACAAGAAAATATATACACCAATTATAACTTTCTTCCTCATCGGCGTAGTTGTTGTGTATGATAGCTATAGAATGTAGAGGATGAAGGAACTCTGAATGAACTATACTAATGTCCCCCTGAGATTGTTTGGATGTTTTCGCTAGGAAGAAGGGCATTTTTGTCTTTCTAATTTGTAGATGTAACCAGTTAAAAAAAATGGTCAAGTTCTCTGTTACTGAAAAGCATCTGGTTTAACAATATACATTATGATCCTGAAAACCGCATAATTGAGGGCAAAAACACCAAATACGCAACTTTCACATATGTACTCAAATTTCGATTGGAGACACGCCATATAGGAAACATTTCTGAGGTTGAGATAATTCGGTATTTGAAAAAAAAAAAAAAAAAAAATCAGGTACGTCTAAGTGAGGTAACGCCTAGGATTAAATGGACTCACTGGTAAAGAAAACTGGCATTTCAATTTAGTTTCGTTTCATTAGAGATTTGTATAAAACTTTGAAATTTGAGATAAAACGGATATTACTTTTATCTGTATAACTATTGCTTTAAAGAGGCATCTAGAGCCACCTGGTCAAATTTAGAATATGGAATATTTTCCCAGTATGATGGTTCGTGTGATATTATTGTCCATATTTTCCCAGTATGATGGTTCGTGTGATATTATTGTCCATATTTAGCAAGATAAAATTACTCGGAAAGGCAATAAATCTTCAACGAGAAAATTGATTTGGTGTATCAGGTGTATATCATAAGGAAAAAGTAATTAAATAGCCGTACCCAGATATAAAATTTATCAACAATATTTATTTCTCATGTAAGCATGGGTCTTTAAAATATCAGGTTATAGAAACATCGAAGTCAACTAACGTGTATACCATGCTGAGATTAACTGAATTTTTCATTTCCTATTTTTTTTTTTTTTTTTGAACTCATCTTACTCGTGACTTCACAGATAAAAGGTACTTCCATCTGGGAACTAGTTACGGTTGATAGCATCCGCTATCGGGGTAATTCATTACTATTTTACCGGAATGATAGTCAAAATCGCAAATCGCTAAATATCCGAGTTCCACATATGCACACAAATATGATTGCAAGACAATGCCAATAATTTCCCAAACTCAGAACACATCCCAGAGTGAAAAAATCAAATTTATTAAACATGTCAAAAGATATCGATCGACATGTAAATAGAGCTGGCATATGAGGTGAATAAGATTAATATATTTGAATTGATGGGTCACCCAAAAAAGCGAGAGACGTCGAATGATTATTTGTTGTCTGCAGTAGAAGCACTTTAACATTACATAGAGCCCCTGACTAAATGTAAAAAAAAAAAAAAAAAAAAAAAAAAAAGGTAATATTTGCACATTATGAAGGTTCATGCCAAACTATAAACAACATTTCCTTAAGTAAAATCTGTCAAAACTGTCATGTGTCGTGAGTAGGATACTCTCAAGTAGAAATTCAGACAAGGAAATATAAACACTAATGTAATACAGATATATATAGTTAATTACCATTTATATCTTTATTCCTCATCGCCGTAGACATAGTTGTAGTGTATGACAGCTACAAAATGTGCATGCTGAATTAACACTAAATGAACAGTATTAATATCCTCTGGAGATTGTTTGGATTTTTCGTTAAAAGTCATTTTTTTCTTTTGTAGTTGTAACTTCAGATAAAAATGTTGGTCAAGTTTGGTATGGAATTTTGCAAGCATTTTTTTTTTTTTACATTCAGCTTTCAGGGAAACAGTGACCTTATATTACCTTAAATTGAGGCCAAACCGACACACAAGATGAAACTTTCTGTATGTATGCGTCTCTGTTCAAATGATATTAGATCTTACTCACCAGTATGCATATTCTATAGTCGATCGTCCAAATATCCGTTATCAATAAATTCATTAGAGATGTTTAAAAACTCTGAAATATTAATTCTGAGATTTGGGAAAATTATTATTATTTCTACGGCAAGGCTCATATCCAAGTGGCATATAAAAAAATTGGGGTTTCGAATATTGCGTTTGCATTCCGGTAAAAAATAATACGTGAGATGTGGTACCCCGATAGCCCAGTATGCTATCAATATATAAAAATGACTCAGGATAAATTTTAATTATCTGTGAAAGATTCACGAGTAAGACTGGTTCAAAAAAAAAAAAAATCGAAAATATTAAGTATTCAGTAATATCAGGGGTTCAGACATATTAAGGCGTAGAGGCTTCGGATGTTTCTACTAAACTGATATTTTTGAGTCAAGACGTAGCACCTTATAATTTTAGGCCAATCTTAGTGCGTACTAAACTTTAATTTACTACACCACTCCCAAGTGATGCGCCTCAGACTTACCAAATCACATTTTCTCGTTGAAAATTGTGACTTTTCAAATTATCTTGCTAATATGGACATATCACCGCCGTTCCATATCAGTGTATTTTGTCACATGAGGCTGTATCCGAGGTGACTGGAAATATTATTATATTGGAATTCATGTGTAGGTCCCACCTAAACAAGCGAGAGTTATACGTCGAATAAGTATTTCTTTTCCGTTTTATGCATCAGAAATATTTTAAAGTTTTTATACAAATTCCTCCTGTATTAAATAATGAACGAAACTATGATAATATGTGACTAATCTAGGCATTCCTGCATAAACATTCATACAATTTTTTTATTAGGTCAAAATCTGACAAATGACTGTCATATGTGCTCAATCGCTGGGATATTTGATAAGCTTTTTTGACTTTGCCACAATTCATAAAAGTTAAAACGGAAATGAAGCCTGGATAACAGAATGGTTAACTTGACCATTTTTTAACACTTTACTCCTACAAATTAAATACCGTAGGCTATAGTTATGTATGACAGTTACAAATTGTGCAAATTGAAGGAACACAGATGAATCTCATACATTATCATACGCAACAGCCGCCGTTGAGGAAGAAAGTTACTGGTGGAAGGAGGGTAATTTTTGTCCATCTTCATTTTTGTTAATGAAATTTAAAATCTAATCAATGGTCGTATCTCCCTTGTTCTCACAGTATATAAATATTCTTTGAGCCAAAAAATACTCTCACGACGATTATCACTTGAGTACGATCTTAAAGATCCCACATGGTGTAACTGAGACCTTCGAAATGTAGCAAGTAATCATATATATCCCCCTATATATATATATATTCAATATATATACCCCAATATATATATGTTGCTGAACCGGAAAATATTTACATTTGAGGGTCAGGAACTTCAGTCGGTAACTTAAAAATGAAATGTTGAGGAAGACAAACTAAAAATGAGGTAACATGTAGGATAAAATGGACTCACTAGTAAAGAGGAGGCTAGCATTCCATAAGCTTAGTTTCTAACGACCTAAACATGTCAAACTTGAAATGCAGTGCCAGATCCACCTCAATCGATAATCTTTATATGTTTTCTAAATCTGTTTTTCAACCATCATATCCGCTGAGTTTTCAAATCAGATTTAAAACTGGGAGTGCTACCTTTAACGTATCAAGGTTACAGTAATTTATCTTTATTATATTTAGCGGATTCATCATGTTTCACTGTAATATAATAGTTCTACAAGAATCACCAATTAAGTCGTTGATCTGTGGTTGGTTGAGAGTACACAAAATAAGATTAGTTTAAAAAGTAAATATGACCAATAAACACAGATGTAAATTAAGTTAATCTCTCAACATAATCTTGTTCTTCAACTAACATGCATATTACATCATTAATGTCTCCTAGGGTCTTCACCAATATTGTTGAGGCTATATCGGGGCGTCGATTATTTAATGTGTTCTAAATATATAATTATAAACAATTTATGTCGTAAAAAATTTGTCTATTCCCAAGTCATTGTACCTTGTATGGACATTCATAATATCACGCGAACTTCATCATACAAAGGTATTACGGACAAGGATTTGAAGAACTAATAGCCGTGAGTTATGCGGATTAAAGGCATATCACATCTAAATTCGTTCAGAGTTTTTTACATTGGTAATGATGGCTGCATCAACTTATTTTGGAGGGAACGCCCAATGAGCTAATCGGTGGGCGACTTATGCCCTTTCATTACGTTAATTCTGCTGACCTTTCTTTCAGATACCATTTTTTAAATATTTTCTGAGCTTTATATACAATTGAGAGTTTGGTTCTCTGAAGTTGAAAATGAGATGATAGCCCTCAACGAGTCATAGCATAATGGTTATAAATTATGGACTAACAGCTGTGGAACGTGTTGTATCTAAGGGTGTTAAGAAAAATGAACCCATGAATTGATGATGGAGCTCAAATAAACGATCAAGAAAGGTCGAGATGATATTCCCATTCGCATGCTCGGCCGTAGAAGCACTTTAAAATGACGACTCGCAGCCTTCTGACTGAAGGTATAAAACGAGGAGATAAAATAAATTACAGACCTCAAGTTTAGTTGCACAACAAGCCATATTTCATCAGGTGAAATCTGTTGAACATGGTTTATAGCGAGAGGTGCTATTGATTAGATTTTTACATGTCAAAATTAGATACAAGAAAATATAAACACTTACATGTAATACCGAGTTTGTTATTATTGTGCAATTACCTTTTATACCTTCAGTTCCTCGTCAAACATACATTGTAATAATACGAAATGATGAATCCGAGTGGAAGGAACAGTGTAATGAAGAATAATAATACTAAACTTTCTGGATTGAAGCTGGGATGTTTCATTTTCTGAAACACCTCGAATTGTCATTTTATGTTTCTTTCTGTGCCCCGCCTGAAAACTTGGACTGAAATATTTGGAGTATACAAATGAAATTTTTAACTAAGTCGCTATTTGTTAATTCGTGACGTAAATTCCAATCCGAAATATTTCTGAGCCCCCGATAATATTAATCTAGTTCACGTATAGAATAGGTACAAAGTTAAGATTATGAATATTAAAGGGCGAAAATACCAATACTTCATGAAATTCCCCCATATAAACTCTAAAATATCTGGGAAAAATACCATTGTGGCTATGATTCAAAGGCATTTCTGAGATAGAAAATGCTTTCGGTGCATCTGGAAACTCCTCAATTAAACGGAAGATAACATGAGCAATAAATATGTCCGATATGAAGGAACAAATTATTGATATCATCTCTCATTACGCTTTACTTTTTCCTAATCATATCTGATAGCAAAACAAAAACTTGAAATATTAGACGAGGTTCTCACGTAGACCATATACTGAAAATCTTTTTTACCGTAATTTGATTTGGTGGCTTTAAAGACTGGTTTTCAAAACTGTTGATCAAATTTAAGAATTTATATATCAAGGATTTTGTACACATGTTTAATGAGCTTTTCGTGTGAGTATTGTCCATACTTACCGAAGGTAAAATGACTTGGAAAGGCAATAAATCTTTTACGACAACATTTCATTTTTCAGGTATATATTATCTCACCCTCGAAATATTTTCCGTAACTATAAATAGCGGTGGGAGTCCGATTTCCCAGCTACAATTTTATCAACAATACTTGGTTCCTCATATTAGGCAGACCATTTGCAACATGTTGGGTTTGCCAAAATATCAGTGTCTTTACCAGATCACTCAAGGATGAACAGACTACCGTTTTTGAGATTAACCCATTGGAATGATATGTGAAAATTGGCCATTTTTTTAACTAATTTTATCTGTGTTCTCGTGAATAGAATAAAAATTTTTATAAATATAACATTGAAGATCAACAATCCCGAGGTGATAGGACGACCAGCAATCCGGGTTCATTCAGAATTGCTACTGCACCATTTGAGCTGTCATATATACGTGAGAATCAAAGTTATAAATGTGAAAGTACCCAGATATACTCAAATTTGATAGGGAGCATACATTTAGGTGGGAGTCAAAAATCAATAGACTGGATTTTCACACAATGAAAAAGTTATTTATGGTTTAGCAAGAACCGTTATGAATATTATCGATTTTAATTAAGTCGGGAGGCACGATGGCATATGTTTCAAATATTTCTGACGAAAACATTTAATTGAAGCGTTTTCACATAATTCAAATGAGGTGCAGAAAATTAGAATTGACTTTATTTTACTCTTGTAGCTCCATGAGACACTTTTATGTGTCAACATATGTTTCTGACTAAATGTAAATATATTTTATCACCTATCTAAGTTATATAGATGTGTAACATATCATGGATTACTATTGGATAGTCGCGATTTTTGATATAATGATACCTACATTAGAGGTTCATTGCTGACCTCCCGATATCTTTCCCTTATGTCATAACCAATATGTAAACAAAAATAATGTGATATCTAAGTTTATATTGATAAATAGAAACATACAGGCTCATACGAGTATTATATATAGTATCGCGATACCGAGATATACCTCGTGAAGAATTATTGATTAGGTTTAACAATGCCGCGAAAACCGCTCATGAAAGAAAATATATATCCGCATACAATAACTTTCAAGGTTTTGCATAGTGTAGCTCTAATAATTTTTGATAAATCAATCACCATAGAATGTGCAGATGATAGAGAAAAGTGTCTCAATGATATCTATACTAATGTCCGCCCATGATAGTTGCATTGGATGTTTTCGGCTGGGAAGAAGGGCATTTTTAAAGTTTTCTAATTTATTAGGTAACAAACAGTTAATAAAATGGATAGAGTTCTCTGTTACTGACCAAAGCTTCATCTCAGTTTAACATTATAGACATTGCCAGTCCTGAAAAAATGACTTTTCCCAAAATCATAATCTCTAGATGATACGCAACTTTCAAATACTGTTCAAATTTAGATTGTTGTCACGCCACTATGGAACCATGTCTACAGCGATGAAGAATAGTTCGATTTGAAATATTAATTAAAAATCATATGTATTACATTAGTGTTTAAGGCCTAGGATTAAATGGACTCTGGAAAAACTTGAAAAGTAGCATTTTTCTCAATTTAGTTTTGTTTCATTGAGATTTGTATAACTTAAGAGAAATGTTGTTTATGAACATAATGTGCAAATATTTTTTTTTTTTTTATAATATCGATTATGTGATGTTAAAGTGCTTCTACGAGCCACCTGAATTGGAAATTTAGGAATCGTTCGATCTCGTTTTTTCCCAGTTATCTATGGTTCGTGATCTTATTCACCTCTGCCGAATATTTTATCGTCGACATGTTTAATAAATTTGATTTTTCACTTTCTGAGATGATTGTTTGAAATTATTGGCATTATTTCTCGAAAAATTTAACGATTTATTTGTATCAATAATAATTACCCCGATAGCGGATGCTATCAACCGTAACTGAATGGGCACCTTTCCAGTCACGTAAAATAGAGAATGATAAATTTAGTTAAATCTCAAAATATTCCATTAGTTAAACTTCGTGGTTTCTAACTGATATTGTTGCCCACATGAAATAAACAGTGACAAATTATATAGCTGGAAACGTATTACTTTTTCCAGATATCGCTGCACCTGATACACCAAATCCAATTTTCTCGTTGATTGAAGATTTCAGTAATTATTGCCTTTCCGAGTAATTTTATCTTGCTAAATATGGACACTAATATGGACAATGTACGAACCATATCATACTGGGAAAATATACACAACCATATATCACGCAGTACCCATCATACTGGAAAATATTCCATATTCTAAATTTGACAGGTGGCTACAAGTTAAATGCCTCTTTAAAGCAATAGTTCTATACAGATAAAAGTAATATCCGTTTTATCTCAAATTTCAAAGTTTTATACAAATCTCTAATGAGGAAACGGGAACTAGAATTGAAATGTACCATTTTCTTTTCCAGTGAGTCCATTTAATCCTAGGCCTTACCTCATAGACGTACCTGATTTTTTTTTTCAAATGCCAAGGAATATCTCAACCTCGAAATGTTTCCTATATGGCGTCTCCAATTGAAATTGCTGAGTACACCATGTGAAAGTTGCGTGATTTGGTGTGTTTTGCCACTCCAATCATGATTTTCAGGATCATAATATATATTGTTAAACAGATGCTTTTTCAGTAACAGAGAGAACTTGACCATTTTTAACTGGTTACATCTACAAATTAGAAAGATAAATAGCACTTCTTCTAAAGCAAAACATCCAAACAATCTCAGGGGGACATTGGTATACGGACTTCATTCAAGTTCCTTCATCTCTACATTCTATAGCTATCATACACAACAGCTACGCCGATTCATGAGAGAAAGTTATAATTGGTGTATATATTTTCTTATATGAAGTCAAAACCTCAATCAATACTCTCCTTCTCACGAGGTATATCTCGGTATCGCACAGTATATAATATATTGTATGAGCCAAAGCTAATCAATACTACTTCTCACGAGATATCACGAGCATTTTGACAGAAATTACTTAAGGCGATAAATGTAGTATTTCTGGTGTAGCACGAACCTTCGTAATGTGCAAATGATATATATATATATATATATATATATATATATATATATATATATATATATATATATATATATTTTTACATTTAGTCAGAGACCTCCGATGTAACTTAAAAGTGTCTATAATCTACAGACAGTAAAATAATTCTAATTTTCTCGCACCTTGGTTGACTAAACTCCATCAATTAGATGCCAATATGTATTATCCTTATTCATCACAGATGCCAGCTCCACTTATCAATCGATATCTTTTCATATGTTTTCTAAATCTATTTTTCACTCAGAAATATATGGATTTTCGATAAATTGAGTGCCTTACAATTTCGTATATTTGAGTATAACTCAATATTAACTGTACATTTTTAGCGATTTTGACCAAAAATAGATTATACATTAACATTATGATGGTGAAGTAGTTCTGAACAACCCGGATAATCTGTGCTCATATCACCCGTAATTAAGTCACAGTTGGCAGTTTACCTTTTATCTGTGAAGTCACGAACACAGAGTAAGATAGGTAGTTTAAAAAAAATGCCAATAAACTTGCAGATATAAATTAAGTTGCGTCTCAACGGTAGTCTGTTCACGTCGACGTTCACGACTAACATAACGATTGACACGAAAACCCATCATGGCTGTTTGGCTCCCATCATAGACAATGTCACCTATATGAGAACCAAGTATTGTTGATAAATTGTATAAGTCGGTCGGCTATATAATATATACGTACCTTCCTAAATATATTACGTCCTAAACACATTGCTGCACAATCGCAAGTTAAGATCTTATTGCCTTTCAGTCATTTTACATGGTAAGTATGGACAATAATATCACGCGAACATCATACATACAGCAATATTACAGTTTTTAAATTTGATCAAGTAGGACCGCTTTGAAAGCCGCTTTAAAGCCATAGTTAAATACAGATTGAAAAAACGCGGGATATCCCCTTATCTCTAAATTTCCAAGTTTTTTACACATCTCTAATGAAACAAAACTATTAGGGAACTCAGTCCAATTCATCGGACGTTTTACCGTCATGTACGTTTGCTGTTCTTGACCTTTTCTTCAGATACCGAATTTTATCCTCAGAAATGTTTTCTGAACTATAAATACAATTGGGAACAAATATTTTCCCAGATATTTTAGAGTTCATATGTGGAAGTTGAATATTCGGTGTTTTAACCCTCAATATATTTTAGGATCACTCAAGCATAATAGAATTTATAAATTATGGCTAGAAAGCGGATGCTATTACCGTCACGAAATAACGACCATTCTTTTTTAATCTGAACTTACAATTACAAATGAGTAGAAAGACAAAAATGACCCTGCTCGTAATGAAAAAACTCAAACAATCCAGAGAACATTATTACAGTTCATTCAATGTTCCTTCGGCTGCACATTTTGCCAA
>NW_027644270.1:0-4995 GCF_032717465.1 Coenobita brevimanus
ATGAAGCAGCATATTAGGTTTCGTTAGTGTGAAGCATCTAACGTGTGAAAAGCCTTAAGGTGGTAATGACTGACAGTGCTGCTGCTATAAATACTCCCGCATCTAAAAATGAGCGAGTATTAGTTAAATATATGAGACAACAGTGGGCGAATCGAAAGATAAGCAGTACGGTAGTCAGATATAAATTGGTGTGTGTGGAGATAAGCAGTGGGCCAAAGGTGGGGGTGAGGGTGGTGGGGGCTTGCGACAGGTGATGAATGTGGCCAAATAGAGGGTGAGTGGCAGGAGTGATAAGGGAGGAGGACGGTGTGCTGATGGGTTGGGCGGAGTGGGTGGGGCTGGGTTGGAATGGGTGAATGATTTGGTTTGAGTAGGGTTAGGTTGGGTTGGGGTAGGGTTGGGTTGGGGTGGAGTGGGATGTGGTTGAGGAAGAGAGTCTACTGCAAATAGAAAGAAAGATTTTTGGATTAAATTGGATTAGGTTGGACTTGGCTAGATTGAGTTGGTTAGATTTGACTTGGATGGATTGGGTTGGTTTGGGTTGGGATGGAGTGGGATGCATTGGGTTGGGATGGCGTGGGATGCCTTGGATTGGGTTGTGGTGGGTTGCTTTGGGTTGGGGTGGGTTGCTTTATGCTGGGGTTGGGTCGAGTTGAGTTGAGTTGGGGTGGAGTCAAGTTTAAGAGGAAGCGATTTGTTTGGTGATGGGCTGCGGTGAGGCGATGAGGGAGAGATGGTACAGTAATCTGGAGGCAGCTGGAAAGGAGCTAATGGGGTTAGAAAATGTTTGGAAATGAGGTGGAAAAGAGTGGGGAAGGGTATACTCTTTTAACCTGAAGTTGATTCAGATTTTCGTCCTCCTGTAGCATATTTCACGCAGCTCGTGGCTGAATAAGACAATGCTACGGCCCTACATTCTTTCCTTAGTATTTATAAGAGACTAACACCACATTCTAGTGTTAGTGTACTGCTACAGCTCAGCATTCAAGATGGAGAACTGGCAGTTTTAGGCAACGTTAAAGTAACAATGATATAGTGAGGGGTCGGGTATCTGGAAGAGGGGTAGAAAGGACCAGCGGTAGGCAAGAATACCTGGAAGTGAGCTGGAAAGGACAAGGGGTGATGTGAAAAGGATAGACGTGGACTGATGAGGGTTGGTGGTGTTATGGAAAGAGCTAAAGGAGGCTAGAAAGGGCTGAAATACCAGGAAGAAGAATGATAAAGGTTGAAAAACGCTGAAAGTGAACTGGAAAAGATTGGAGTAAACTGAAAATGTTGGATATGGGCTGAAAAGAGTTGAATATGGGTTGGACACGGTCACTGAGGGCTGGTGGGTGGTGGAGGAAAAGGGTTTGGAAAAGGGAATAATAAGACTGAAAAAAAAGTTTGGACGAGTTGATTATCGTTTCAAAATCCCTGCGGCGAACTGGAGAGGGGTCGAGGAGTGTTAAAAGTCAGCTGGTAAGTGCTGTAGAGGGCTGGAAGAGGGATGGCGATGGGTAGGAGGGGGGTGGTATGGACAAAAAAGGCTGGAAAGAGTTGGAAGAGGGTTAAGGAAGGCTGGAAGAGGACTAGATGAGAAATGGTGAAAACCAGAAGATGGCTAGAAGGGGCTAGTTTATTACTAAACGAGGCTGGTTGCTGGAAAGGACTGGAAAGACTGGAAAAGGACTGGAATAAAGCCAGAAAAAGCTGGAAGGAAGCTGGAAGAAGACTGGACTGGGCTAAAAAAAAAAAAATATAGAAGAGGGGTAGAAGAGAGCTGTAAACAGATGGTGAGGGCTGGGCTAGGCTGGAAAACGCTGCTCAGGGCTGGGCTGGGCTGGAAAGGGCTGCTGAGGGCTGGTGGTGGGTGGTATCTTAATTAACAAGTACTTCACCAGCATCAGGGTCGAGACCCCAAGCCTTCTCTCACTAAACTACAATTTCTCCCACTCCCTTTATCCTCTCTTTATTCTCTTCTTTCCTGGCATTGTACTTCTTATCTTTCCTTCTCCTTTATTCTTCTTCTGCTCTCTCTCTCTCTCTCTCTCTCTCTCTCTCTCTCTCTCTCTCTCTCTCTCTCTCAATTAACCACAACCACCTCAGACTCTCCGATAACTCATTTATTTCACCAATGGATTACCGACATCCTCATTATCATTTTAATTGCCTAATTAAAAACAAGGCAGAAACATGGACTCCATTTGCCTGATTATATAATAATTAACTCTCTCTCTCTCTCTCTCTCTCTCTCTCTCTCTCTCTCTCTCCTGTCTGTCTGCCTGCCCGCTTTTCTATCTATCTGTCTATCTATTTGTATGTATCTATGTCTGTCTGTCTGTCTGTATGTAGGTATGCATGTATACATGTATGTATGTACGTATACATGTACAGTATGTATGTATGTATGTTTGTATGTATGTACTTATGTTTATCTATCCATCTACTGATGTATCTCTCAAAGTCTGTCTGTCTATTTATATCTGTCACTAAATTTATCTCAGGAATACAAAAATGTCGATCCAAGGACCCTACGATCAGTGTGGTCTTTGTATCTGTATTATTATGTAAAACACACACACACACACACACACACACACACACACACACACACACACACACACACACACACACACACACACACACACACACACACACACACATGTACACACACACACACGCACACACACACACACACACACACACACACACACACGCACACACACACACACACACACACACACACACACACACGCACATACACACACACATGCGCTGTCTCTCTCTCTCTCTCTCCTTTCAATGTGCTCGAGTCGAATTAAGAGGCACTCAGTAAACGTAGAGATCGCGAGATGTCTTTACATGCCTCCAGGTTTAGAGAGAGAGAGAGAGAGAGAGAGAGAGAGAGAATTGTCTATTTATATATTCACCTTGTTTCATTTTCCAATACCATTAATTTTGCGCCCCTATGTACACCTATCATTCTGTCAAGCCATATATTTTATTGTGTATGTATGTATGTATTTATGTATGTATGTATGCATGTATGTATGTATGCATGTATGTACTGTTGCGGAACAGAGAAATATAATGTACACTTTAAGTGAGAATACTAAAAATCACTACTGTCCCGTAAAGTTCCAGGTTCAAAACAAAGAGTTAGGTAAAATTACAAGTTAAAGTTTAATGCTCAAACTAACAACAAACCATTCAGGACTCATAAGGATATTGTAATGGCAAAAAACAGGTTAAATATATGGTTAACTGCAATAGCCTCTATTAACACGAAATTAGCATGAGTAAATTTATCTAAGTTAGCCCTGTTAAAATGAGATACCAGATAATACTCAGTGAATGCCAGATATATTATTACAGATACAAAATATTATTAATGATGGCTGATAATAAGAACCTTACATAAATTACAAAAACCTTACTAGGCCTAAGAATTAACCTTATGCTACACAGTGCAAGAAAAAATGCAACAACAGTTATACTCAAATTACACACAGCTGCTAGATGGTTGGAGACTTCCTGAGCACTCACAAAAACAACTGTACAGGGGAGGACAGAGATGTGAACAAAGTGAGGAGCAGGTCTAAGTGGCAATTAATGCAGAGACTGAGCTCATTATATAAGGGCCAGCAGAGCTTGATACAACTTGTAAGAAGGACGCGCAAATGAAGCCATGGGGACAAAGAGTTGACAATCCTGCTCTGAACAACAGAAAGGACGACTTACTCTACTATAACGGTAGAAGGGGGGGACTGAGGCAGAACACGCTCGTGATCAAACATGCAGCATACTGTGCGTTAAAATTACACAAAGGATGAAGAAATCATAGGCTATGTAACACCTCTCCACAAAGAAAAAGAAATTTACAAAGGAAATTTCTTATTACCCTAAAACAATCTGTCTAAAGTCTAGATAAGCAATCTGCAATAACATTTTCTTTCCCCTTGACATGTTGTATGTCTAATGAATACTGAAGAAGTAGACTCCATCTTGTCAATCTCTGATTTTTATCTTTAAACTTACTAAGGAATTTCAGTGGGTTATGATCGGTATAAATGACTATGGGGTCAAAACCAGAACACAAATAAAATGAAAAATGCTGTAAACCCAAAATCAAGGCCAAAAGCTCTTTCTCAATAGTTGAGTAGTTCTTTTGAGGTGGAGTGAACTTCTTACTGTAATAAGATACAGGGTGTTCAATACCCTGATCATCCTCTTGCAGCAAAACAGCCCCAGCTCCTGTATCACTTGCATCAACAGACATCTTAAAAGGCTTAGCAAAATTTGGAGTAGCGAGCACTGGCTGACTTAATAGGATAGCTTTAAGTTTGTTGAAAGAGGATTCACAGTTATCGGTCCAGACAAATTTAATTCCCTTTTTCAGTAGGTCTGTAAGTGGTGAGACAAGAACTGAAAAGTTAAGAACAAATCTCCTGTAATAACCTACCATTCCCAAAAATCTTTGTAGCTCTTTCCTAGTTTTAGGTCTGGGAAGATCACTTATAACCTGAACCTTAGCTGCTGGTGGTGCAACGTGTCCATCACCAATTACGTACCCAAGGTACTGAACTTTAGCTTGACCAAACTCACACTTTGATAAATTAGCTACAAGATTAGCCTGAACCAAACGCTCAAGAAATTTACTGACATGGCATAGGTGATCTTTCCAGTTGTCACTGAAGATTAATACATCATCAATATAAACAACACACCCTGCCAAACCCTCTGTTACAACATTCATGAGCTTCTGAAATGTGGCTGGTGCATTCTTCATACCATATGGCATTACAGAACATGCAAAAGTCTTTCCTAGTGTTACAAAACATGAGATCTCCCTAGCACGTTCAGTCATAGGTACTTGCCAGTATCCCTTTAACAAATCAAACTTACTTATGTACCTAGCCTTTCCGATCTTGTCTATGCAATCTTTCACGCGAGGGAGAGAGAAAGTGTCGGTTTTGGTTATCTGATTAACACGTCTGTAGTCGATGCAAAGCC
>NW_027644271.1:0-24384 GCF_032717465.1 Coenobita brevimanus
GCTGTGACCCACCTGGCTTAGGGACTAGAGTGACAGGAGAACTCCACTCGCTCTGACAGGGCTCAATCATCTTGTGGTCCAACAGGTAGCCAAGCTCCTTCTGGATGAGAGGAACTTTCACTGGGTTCACACGGTAAGAAGGCAATTTAATTGGCTTTGCATCTCCAACATCGACATCATGCATCAACACAGTGGTTCTTCCTGGAGTGGCACGGAACACTTGCGGGTACTCCTGCAGTAATGCCGAAAACTCCTGCCTTTCCTCGGGAGGTAGATGAGAAAGCTTAGTCTGGAGATCATTCATGATATCAGGATTCTTCCCCAAACTATCACTCAGGCTCATACTGCATGGGAGAGCTTCACTTGCAGACTCGGGTGGAACAGCTACAGTGCAGACTGGATTATTTTCGTCCCGCCCGTGATATAACTTTAGCGTGTTGATGTGACATAGTTGCTTGTTCTTTCTACGATCTGGTGTGGCGATGACATAGTTGACATCACTGAGTTTCTTCTCCACGAAATAAGGACCACTAAACTTGGCTTGAAGAGTTTGCCCATGAACTGGTAGCAGAATCAAAACCTGATCTCCTGGCTGAAAGTGGCGTAACCTGGACTTCTTATCTTACCAAGTCTTCATCTTCTCCTGAGCAGCTCCTAAATTCTCTCTCGCCAGCTGTAAAGCAGTGGACAGCCGTTCTTTGAACTTCATCACATACTCCAGCAGGTTGACGTCATCTTCCTCCGACAGCCAGCATTCCTTGAGTAGCTTAAGGGGTCCTCTTACTTCATGGCCAAACAGTAGTTCAAAAGGTGAGAAGCCCAGTGATTCATTTGGAGATTCTCTTGCGGCAAACACAACGAATGGAAGACCTTTATCCCAGTCTTTCTGATGTTCCAAACAGTATTTCTTGAGCATCGATTTGAGTGTTTGATGATATCTCTCCAACGCTCCTTGAGTCTGGGGATGGTAAGCTGAAGACGTGATCTGGGTAATGCCCAACTCTTTCAGAGCCTGCTTGAAAATATTTGACATGAAATTACTTCCCCGGTCTGACTGTACCTCCTTGGGCAGACCAAACTTTGTGAAGAACCCTAGCATTTCCTTAACCACGTTCTTTGCTGAGATATTTCTAAGTGGAATGGCTTCAGGATAACGAGTAGCCATATCAATCAGGGTCAACACATAAGAAAATCCTGAAGAAGTCTTAGGAAGAGGGCCCACAATATCCACCAACACACGGGTGAAAGGCGCCTCAAAAGGAGGAATGGGAACTAGAGGTGCAACCTTTTCGGTCTGATTACACTTCCCCACAACTTGACAGGTGTGACAAGACTTACAATACCAGGAAACATCCCTGAAGATACCTGGCCAGTAGAAGTGTTTCAAAATGTGTGCCACAGTCTTCCTCACTCCAAGGTGTCCTGCCAAACTGGAATCATGAGCCACTCTAATGATATCCTGCCTACAAACACGAGGGATGACAACTTGATGTACAACCTCCCATTCACAGTCGGCTGATGCTGTTGGGGGTCTCCACTTCCTCATAAGTACTCCTGACTTTATATAATAACAAGTAGAAGCACCAGCTGACTCTTCCTCACTGCAAGCAGAGTTAGCTAGACCTTTCAACTCAGGGTCAGCAACCTGCAACTCAACCAACTCTTGACGAGACAAATTATCAACACTACGTGGTACTGCCTCATCTGGAGAGTGGTCCAAATTAGCAAGAAAAGTGTCAGCTAGGATAACATCATCATCATCATTATCCTCAAAGTCACCAGTAACTTTAGACTTAGCCCTAGTGACAGCACATGCAGGGAACACATCAGGGACATCACAATCCTGGGTCGCAGCCACTGGCTCACTAGACAACTGAGGAGCTGGACACACTTGACTTCCACCAATATCATTTCCAAGTAAGAAAGTTACACCTGACATTGGGAGTGTCTCAACCAACCCAACCAAAACGGAACCATTAACAAAACCAGACTCTAAATTCACTCTGCACAGAGGGACAGAGAAGTAATTATTCCCTACACCTTGTAAGATTACAGTTTCATCAGAGGAATTAACATTGGAGCCTAGAACACTGGTCAGCATAAGGGATTGGCAAGCACCTGTATCACGATATATTTGAACTGATTTCCTGTCATTACTGTCCAGAGGACTGACAAAACCATCAGACAGGAAATTAGCACATGAACTCTTGAGAGTGTCACCCACGTTACTGCTCAAAAGAGGAGCTCCATCATGAGAATTTAAGTTACCCCTCAAAGCAGGCTCAGTTAACTCAGTTAAAGAATTCTGGGAACTCTCAAGGGTGGACACTAGCCCAATTGACTGAATATTTAAAGACTCCTTTTTGTTCACATCACGCTGTCTCCTGAAACATTTCTCCGTAGTATGACCAAGCTTACTACAATAAGTACATTTTCTTTTCTGAAATCTAGAGGTGAAGCTGGTATTTACTTCCTGAGAAACATCATCTTTATTCTCTTTCCTGTTACCTGTACTCTGAGTAGAGGCAACGTACTTACTCTCAGCTTTCCCTTTTTCTTTAGAATATCTCTTGTGAGTGAGAACATATTCATCAGCTAAAACTGCAGCATCAGACAAATTATCTATTCTTTTTCATCAAGATATAGGCTTACATCTTTATAAATACACCTTTTGAAGTCCTCCAGCAAAATCATCTGCTTAAATTTACCAAAATCAGAATCCACATTCTTAGAATTTAACCACTGTTCTAACAGATCTTCTTTGATTTTTGCATACTCAACATGGGATTGCTTATCTTGCTTATAAGTTGTCCTAAATTTTACTCTATAGGCTTCAGGAACGAGCTCATAGGCCTTAAGAATCAAGCTCTTAACTACATCATAATTATCAGATTGATCCTGAGGCAAAGATGCATAAGTTACTTGAGCTTTACCGGTGAGAACAGTTTGAAGGAGTACTGGCCAATACTTTTTGGGCCAATTAAAACCTGTAGCTACCCTCTCAAACAACTGAAAATACTTTGTTAAATCAGATTCATTAAAAGGAGGGACAAGTTTAACATTTTTAGCCACATCAAAATCATCAGAGCTAGATGATCCAGTTCCACCTTGTTTCATGCGATACTCATGGTCTGCCTGAATCCTAGCAATTTCAACTTGTGCCTCAGCCTCCTTAGAACGGGCCTGAAATTCAGCCTCCTTAGCACGAGACTCCTGCAGGGCTAGCTGTAACTTAGCTATTTCAATCTGCGTTTGCTCATTTGGAGGAGTTACATTAAACAAGCTTTCATTAATCATGTCAACAATTTGATCTTTAGAATGATGAGAGCGAACAGCAATTCCCAATTGTTGAGCAACAAGCTTAAGTTCATTCTTTGTTCTGTTTTCTACATCACACACTGTTTGCACATTTGACAAAAAATCTTTGGCTTCATCAAGTGTAGTAATAGTAGACATCATGAATAAATCACAGTCACAAAATATCAAGCAATATCCTTATGATATTATCCTGAATATCCTGATGAGAGGTCGCCAAATTTATGTTACGGAACAGAGAAAGATAATGTACACTTTAAGTGAGAATACTAAAAATCACTACTGTCCCGTATAGTTCCAGGTTCAGAACAAAGAGTTAGGTAAAATTACAAGTTAAAGTTTAATGCTCAAAGTAACAACAAAACATTCAGGACTCATAAGGATAATGTAATGGCAAAAAACAGGTTAAATATATGGTTAACTGCAATAGCCTCTATTAACACGAAATTAGCATGAGTAAATTTATCTAAGTCAGCCCTGTTAAAATGAGATACCAGATAATACTCAGTGAATGTCAGATATATTATTGCAGATACAAAATATTATTAATGATGGCTGATACTAAGAACCTTACATAAATTACAAAAACCTTACTAGGCCTAAGAATTAACCTTATGCTACACAGTGCAAGAAAAAATGCAACAACAGTTATACTCAAATTACACACAGCTGCTAGATGGTTGAAGACTTCCTGAGCACTCACAATAACAACTGTACAGGGGAGGACAGAGATGTGAACAAAATGAGGAGCAGGTCTAAGTGGCAATTCATGCAGAGACTGAGCTCATTATATAGGGGCCAGCAGAGCTTGATACAACTTGTAAGAAGGACGCGCAAATGAAGCCATGGGGATAAAGAGTTGACAATCCTGCTCTGAACAACAGAAAGGACGACTTACTCTACTATAACGGTAGAAGGGGGGGACTGAGGCAGAACACGCTCGTGATCAAACATGCAGCATACTGTGCATTAAAATTACACAAAAGATGATGAAATCATAGGCTATGTAACAGTACGTATGTATGCATGTATGTATTATGTATACAGTGTATTTATGCATGTCTCTCTATGCATTTATATCTTTCTATACATGCAGCTGATGTTGCATTGTCCGGGTGGTGTTCATCAGTTTTTTATGTGATATAAATTCTTGCTGCTACGGACTGGCTAAGATGTTATAGTCAGGCTAACACCAGAAGATTATGGCGAGGTGACAGAAACCCTGGCAGTTTTAAAGTAATCTCAGTGTATTTATTCGCACACCATCAATACACCGAGTTTCTCTGAAAGTCCGAGGCATTGGCAAGAGAGTATCGGCTTAAAACGCAACTTATCAGGTACCGATAATTATGGAAGAGGGAATTAAAACTCAGTGTCAGATGATGCTGGCTTAAGGGTGGTTTTAGGTTACCTTTGGGATGTGATTTGGGTTAGGTTTAAGTTGGCTTTAGGCTGATGTAAAGCTCGATTTAGTTTTAGGTCGGTATGAGGTTGAGGTTTAGATTGACGTGGGTGCCTCGTTAGTTTTGGGTTATTTCTAAGTTGGAGAGAAATAACAGTGGCTTTATGTTAATTTCTGGTTGGCTGAAGCTGGGAAGGGCTGGCGTCGAAGTAAGGAGTAAGAAGAGCTAAATTAGGCCTAGTGAGGGGTGTAGTAGGCGTAGGAAGGGTTGTAGCAGGCTTAAGAAGGGCTCTCATATGGCTAGGGAGAGCTGTAGCAGGGCTATTTATGTTTACAACGTGGCTAGGGAGGGCTGTATTAGGGCTATTGAGGCGTACAACAGGTTTAAGGAGGGCTGTAGCAAGGTTACTGGGGGGTACAACAGTGGCAGGAATGGCTGCAGTGGGTGTGAGGCATGGCAGGGGGAACCATATACATTATCCACTCATAATCTCACACAATCACAGACCACACAGCTTTACAGTTCCTGAAGTGGGACGTCTCGTGGGGACACCGACATAGTTGTGCGGCTCCATGAGACAGCAATACAAACAGTCCTCAGCTTTCTTTCTGTCCCCCGAGAAGTGGATGGTAAACTGCAGAAAGGCAGCTTCATCCAGCAGTCCACCCAGTTCATGATTCTGATGAGCCTGGAGTCATAACAACGACTACAAAGCACTCAGAGAAAAAGTAACTCCGTCAATGTCAATCAGATTTAAGATTTGCTGCAGTAATTACTTTCTTGTACTAGACATGTACTTTTACGGTCACAAATAGTCTGTTAATTGTACAGTCTTAGTCTGCCCTGTTACACAGTCTCAAAGAACGCATACCTTACCAAACGCCAATAAAATTTTTTTATTTATTCCTGCATCTGGATACGGATCCATATCAACATCTAAATAATTTTTGATTGACCAACTGACCACCTATCCACCAGATTTCATTGATATCCGATGACAACTTTTCGAGAGATGCTGTCCAAAATCAGACAAACAAACAAACAAACAGCCACAGATGAATACATAAACACCGGCCAACTCCGTTGGCAGATGAAACAATAACAGAATAACTTCACAGCTAACACATATAAAACGAAGTTTAATGCTGCATGCCATACAACCAACACAACGTCACACACTACGGTATTACACAAGTGAGACACCTACACGAAGAGGAGCTGTATTCACCACCCACTCCTCTCATACAAACATACACAACACAGCTTTAAATATGGCACACAATACAAATAAGTGTGATGCTGTACCTGTCAGCAACTTTTTCCTCTGGTTTTATTTATTTTTTCTTAAGTAGTCTAATAAATTCGATACTATTTCATATATATATTCCCAGGGTTCAATTATGGCGGTATGCTTTATGAAGATGAGTCGAGTACCTGTTTCAAATTTAGCTGGATGGTTCAGGTATTTGAAGAATAGCTGATAATGATTAATAAGTCTTTAGTAATTGTTCTGTTCATATTGTCAAATGGTTTTCGTTAGTTTAATGAGTTATGTGTATTTGGAATTGTTTAATGCAAGCAAAAGTATGAACCATTAGTTAATGATTTGGTGTATCTCGTATGTATACAAAGATATTTTGGTAACCAGTTACCGAGCTGAGGAGAGAGAGAAGGAAGAGTGGCCTGAAGTTCCATACCAGCTGTCGCCTGGACTGTGTCGCGCCTCCTGCTGCCTCGTTACTGGTGCTAGTGTTATGGTGAACCTTGGGTGTATGACGGGATTTACACTGTGGCTAAGGGGATGCCCAGTTAAGTGCTGAGATTATAAAGCAGTCGAGAAACTCAGTGCGTGTGGCAGTGTTCAGTGGAGGCGGTGGAAGGGAAGCAGTTGTTGTGGTGCTCAGGTAGCACATTCCTTTTGGTTATTTACATATTTTCTGGTATTAATATGCTATGTTATTGTGTCTAGGTTTGGCTGTATCGGAGTCCGAGACTCTGGTAGTTTAAAGGTAGCTGATACCCTGCGAGGTGTACGAGTTCAGTACACCGTTAGTCTGTTTCAGGCCCCAGGGGGGTTATTGTGTGGGGGACTGTGGTGTTGCTTTTAAGTGGGACAGTAATAAATATGGCATTTGGGTGTATGTTATCCTAACTGGTTTACCTCTAGTCTTTTGTGTGTGTGTGTGTGTGTGTGTGTGTGTGTGTGTGTTGCTAAGTCCCTGTTGTAGGGAGGGGTTTATGTATATATACCGATATATACTGTATGCTTTCGTATATAGCTAAATGTGTTCCATTAGGGAATTATGTAAATTTAAATGGGGTTTAAATTTGATATTCGGAATTAAATTTTTAATTGCAAATACAAAGGTTGTTTGTGTATCCTTCTTTGTACATTCTGGTATGTCATTTGTACAGTTAGTTTAAAGAATCTGGAGAGACCCACTTTGGGGTGACAATACCCCACACCATACAGCACAGTCACCCACTACGGTACTGACATAAGCGAGACATGTACACAGCAACTGTGTTGGACCTGTGGCCGACCTCAGTGGAGTGGGTTGGTTATCTCTGTGTGGCAGGCCTGCTCAGTCAGGGGGCATCATGAGGCTGTATGAGGACAACTCCACCACACTCACTACCACACTGCTACATGAAGGCTACTACAGGGGTTGTGGCAATGCATACCTGACCATAACTCCATCAGTTAACATTAAAGGTACTTGGATTTTTTTCTTAGTTGAATAATATCACCATACCGTACTTTAGAAAAATGCGTATTTTTTATGTAAATAAGAACAACCTGAGGCTAGTAGTATTTAAGTGTCCTTAAAAAAGAAAAAGTCACATTTAATATCCGTTAATTTCGAAAGTTTGTACACATTGCTTTTATACGATTGCCCTCAGTAACAGAAGAGAAATGCAAGTAAAGAGTTTAGAGCAATGATCAGCAATGTAGTGATAAAAAAAAAAAAAAAAAAAAAAAAGGGGCAACGCAACGCTGTTGCAAAATCTCCGCCTGATCAAGCACATACCTCCCACCTCCTGCACACTTAACCAAACGCATAACAGCCATCATCTCCCCCCCCCCCATTCTTTTCTTTTAAAGATGGGCTTAAGGAGAACGCCTTGAGGACACACAAACTGAGCCCTTCAGATTCCTCGTACATGTCGAACTGAAATCTCTGAACTTTTTTTTAAATTTTTCATTATTTGAAGAAAAAAAAAAAATAAGACACAGCATTCTACCTATCAAGAGGCACCAGTTCAATATAAGACACATAACTACGTGCAATTTCATGACTGTATAGTGAATATTTTTTGAGTCCTGGCCTGCAAATGAAATCTCCATGGCCGGCCAACATCCCTGCCGCCCAACTCTATGGACGGACACCTATTGATCCTAGTGATAAGTAAGGATGGAAGTTTGGAGGGTGAAGTGCTTGAAAGGGTACAACAAGGAAGAAAGGATGCTGGTTCCTTGAAAGCAGTGATAAGAAACAGGGAAGTGAGCATGGAAGTGAAAAAGTTATTACATGACAGTATTGTGATACCAACTCTAACGTATGGAAGTGAAGCTTGGACGTTGTTGGAGGAACAGAAGTCAAGAGTGAAAGCTGTGGAAGTGAGTTATTTGAGAGGAGCCTGTGGAGTCACATGGAGAGACAGATTGATAAATGAGGAAGTGAAGGAGCATTGTGGCGGGGATGTGGATGTGATAGGAACGTTAGGAGAAACACATTGAGGTGATTTGGCCATGTGGAGAGGATGGAGAATGAGAGACTAACGAGGAGAGTGTGAGTGCGGTGGAGTGAGGTGGAGGGGAGGCCAAGGATGATATGGAGGGGTGGGGTGGAGAGGTATATGAGAGATGGGGGTGTGAGTGGGAGCAGGGCAGTGAAATGGCGGGGGACAGGGCGACGTGGAGGCGATTTGTTTGTGGCCACCCCGTATGGGATTAAGGCGTCTGGCAATAGATAGATAGAACAACAGCCTCCTCTGACTTTGTCAGGTGGAAGGTAAAGAAAGAGAGAGAGAGAGAGAGAGAGAGAGAGAGAGAGAGAGAGAGAGAGAGAGAGATCCAGCAATATACAGATACACCCAACCCTAGCTCCACCCCCTCTCTAAATCCCTGACCCCACCACCCTCGCCCCATTCTCTTCCCCAACCCTAACTTAGTCCATCCATAGTGGGTGGAAGGGCAAGAGGAGAAGGACTTGGTAGCACAACGCAAGACGAGAGCAACCCAGCTCGGTCCTGCCAAATTTGTTTGCAATGGTACGCGGTCTGTGTTTCCATGGCTGCCTGGAGAGGGTGGGAGGGGTGGGGGGTGTTGTCAGAGTGAGTGAGTGACAGAGTGGGAGATTAGGAGTGAGAAGCGTGAGCCATGGAGAATGACAGAGTAAAAGACAAAGGAAAAACTTAAGCAAATAAAGTGAGAATGAGAAATGTAGAATGGAAGGTGGTGAAATAAGTAGAATGACCGGATAGGAAATGTAAGACTGAGTGATTGAGAATGGGACAGTGACAGACAAATGGAAGAAGAATTAAAACCAAAAAGCTTAAGACCTGGGAGTTGGAGGCTGGGAGACACTGACAGCATAGTATAAGGCTGAGGGAGTGAAAGAACGAGAGTAGAGAGTGAGAGACAGAAGAATACGAGATAATGAAAGGACTGAGTCAGATACTGAGAGACAGAGCGAGATGCAGAGTGAGACAGTGAGATGAACAATGAAAAACAGGAAGACGGAGAGTTAAATAATGAGAAGTGAAGGATGAGGGACAAACGGTGGGACATGAAGAGTGACAAACAGACTGAAAAATGAAGAATGAGAGTGAAAGAATGTGAAAGACAGAGTGTGACCTGAGAAGTATGAGATGAAGAGTGAGAGATGGGGAGTAAGAAAGAGTAAGAAATGGAAAGCGAGAGACAGAGACAGAATGACAATAGAGTGAATGACGGATAATGACAGACAGAGAAACAAAATGAACAAGAAGTAAGAAAGAATGGGACCTAAAAAGCAAGAGACAAAAATCAGTCTGAGTGGTGAAAAGGGAGACACTAATAAAGAATGTGAAAGAATAAGTGAAAGATGGAAAGCGAGACAGAGTGAGGCGGGAACTGAAAGAAAGACTGAAAATGAGAAACAGAGTGAGACAGAGTGAATGATGGAGTGAGTGAGATTTGGAGAGTCAGGGACGAATGGAAAGAGAGAGAGAGAGAGAGAGAGAGAGAGAGAGAGAGAGAGAGAGAGAGAGAGAGAGAGTTAATAAAGGACGGGGAGATGCGAAGTGATACAAACTGCGCAATCAAGAATAAGACTGAGAAATACAGAGAAGAAAGAGGAGGGGTGATAAAATAAATGGAGTACTGTACTGAGAGAGAGAGAGAGAGAGAGAGAGAGAGACAGACAGAAAGACAGACAGACAGACAGACAGACAGAGACAGAGAGATGAAGGCACCCACCCATACCCTGAAGATCTCACTAATTTATTCATTCTATTTAGCATAGCGACACACTTGAAGGATACTTACATCCCTCAGCTTGACTTTTATGTAACCTTTTAAGTACTAGTTAATCCTATCTGTCTCTCTCTCTCTCTCTCTCTCTCTCTCTCTCTTTCTGAAATCTTTACTCTTTCTTTCTCCACTTCTCCTTTTCCTTCCACTTTTTAACCTGTTGCCAATTCTCTTTATAACTCTTTATCTTTCTACCATCTCCATCAAAGCCTTCCACACTCTTTTTCCCTACCCCTCCTTCTCAGACACTCTTGATTCAACATCTCTCAACTTCCTCCTGCACCACCTGCACCCCTCACCTCTAATTTAACCTCTTCCAACTCCCTCTTCTTCCCTTCCTCCCCAAATCTCCTCTACCATCGTTTCCTTTTCTCCCTTCCTTTAGCTCCCCAATTTCCCACACTCTCTCTCTTATGCTTCCCCCTCTCTTTCTTACAACTCCTCCTCCTCCCCTCATTTTCCCTTACCACTCCACAACTTTACCTTCCTCCCCAATCTCCACTCTTCTCCCCAAACTCTTCCAGTTCCCTTTCACCTCTCATTCCCCTTAATCTTCCTTCCAACCTCCCTTTCCTCATCTCACGTAGTGCTTCCCTTACCAGTGGGATTCTAGTGACTGGAATCCCATTGCTCATGGAGTAGTTACCAATGAAGCATGGAAATTATTAACAGATATTCTCAGGACAGCAGTAACATTTTGTATTCCACTGCAGAACAGACGGCCTACTAAAATTAATAAAAAAAAAAATGGTGGAGTACGGAAATTAAACGTTGCCTATCAGCTAAAAAATTCGCACACAAAAATTATATTATGTCAAAGAATCAAAGTGTTACAAATAATTATGATACTATCCGTTGAGAACCAAAAAATTATTATAGCAAAGTAAGGAAAACTTTGAAACTTACATTATGTGCGTCAGTAAATGCAATAAAAAAAGAATTACAGTTATATCCGAAACAAGACGGTAATTTCACCAAAAATTGGCTCACTGGTTACAGATAATGGAGAGCATATCGACAATGAAAGAGACAGCATACCGAGCATACCGATGATGAAACAGAGGCAGCTGAAACACTTTCTTTGCATCCGTGTTTACAAATGAAAATACAGATGCCATGCCCACAGCTTTTCATGCTACCTTAGAAGAGGATAACATAATTAGCGACTGACTGGAGAGTAAGAGACTGACGAGGAGAGTGTATGTGAGTGAGGTGGAGGGGGAGAGGAGGGAAGCCAAGGATGAGGTGGAGAGATGGAGTGGAGAGGTATATGAAAGAGGGGAGTGTGAGTTGGGAGCAGGGCAGTGAAATGGCGGGGGACAGGGCGACGTGGAGGCGATTTGTTTGTGGCCATCCCATATGGGATTATGACGTCTGGCAATAGATAGACAGACTGTTAGCGAAAATATATGACTTGACATTGGTCAACTTATAGTGCAGTTGTTCTCAACTGGTGGTCCATGGTGACTTTTTAGGTGGTCCACAGGACGTTCACTATATTTGGTAATAAACTGGAGATTGGTGAAAATATTTTTAAATTTATTGAAAATTCGGTACCAAAAATTTTATCTAAATAAATAATTGGCCATTCATTTTATTGTATTATTCCTACCGTATTGATTATTGCAGTATGATTGGTACTTACCCAAATCTGTCAACACATACAGTCAGATGTCTTCTGCCATTTGCATCAACTTCCACGTGTGAAAGCAGATTTTCATGTTTGTTGCACATGAAGTCCAGAGGAATCGGCTTGCAGTGGAATGCGATATTCATTGCGCATTATCAAGTACCACTCCTAACATTGAAAAGCTTGTCAGTGAGAAGAGAATTCAAAAGTCTGGTTGCAAAGAAAAATGTTGAAGTTGTATACTCCTACATAATTTCAAAATTCTGTTTGTTAGATATAAATTTCACAGCAAAATGTTATAGAAGCATTCATTTATTTCCTGGAAATTATGTTTGGAAGAAATATATTTCAGACCAAAATGTCAGCTGTCTACTATTTTATATCATTTCTCGAAATTCTGTTTGTAAGAAATAGATTTCTAACCAAAATGTTTGTTGTGTATGCTTTATTTATCATTACTCAAAAATGAAATGGTCCACGATATTTTTTTTAAACTGGGCTAGTGGTCCATGGCCTGAAACGAGTTGAGAACCACTGTTATAGTGATTAAAACACCAGGGCCAGATAAAATATCTCTGTGCATTGTAAAAGAAACAGTAAATTAAATATGTTAGCCATTAGCATAGCTATTCAGTAAATCACTATTAACCAGTAAGGTGCCACATGGATGAAAACTTGGAAATATAACCTCGATATTCAGAAAAGGCAACATTCACAACCAGAAAAGTATCGACCAATAAACTTAACTTCAGTGGTGTGCAAGTTGTTGGAAACTGTTCGCAGAGATAGGGCACCTAGAACTAGATAATCTTATTGAAGATTCACGAAATGTTTTTGGAATAATCACTCTTGCCTTATGAATCTCTTGGATTTCTACTGATATATTCAGGATATATGATGAGACCAGATCTGTTGACATTGTATATCTCGATTTTCAAAAAGCATTTGATAAAGGTCCGCATAAAAGGCTACTTCAGAAACTGAATGCACATGGGTTCAGAGGTGATGTGCTCGGGTGGATCGATTACCACCACCTTTCAGAACGCAAACGGAGGGTCGTAATAAATGTTAAAATCAGACTGGAAAGATGTTACTAGTGGTGTGCCACAGGGCTCATAACTGTATCCTGTTCTGTTTTTTATATACATAAATGATATAGATGAGGGTTTAATTTGTAAAATATCCAGATTTGCTGATGATACTAAAACTAGAAATAGGAGACACATCTTTACAAATGCAGGCAATGCAAAGTGATCTTGATCAACTGTTTAATTGGACTCAAACCTGGCGGATGGACATTGATGTTAGTAATTGCTAAGTATTAAACATTAGAAATAGAAATTAAAAAGCCAGTTACACCATGAACAATATTCAACTAGATAATGCCAGTAAAAAAAAAAAATAAATAAAAAATAAGGTTTAAAATAACAGATGATCTTAAACCAAGCAAACAGTGTACAGTGGCTGTTAAGAAAGCAGACAAATTAATTGGATTCATTGGTAGAGGGTTCATTTCAAATAAAATCACATGATATCATCCTCAAATTATGAAATTCTCTATAGTCGCGGTGCACGAGTCTGAAGGTTTCATTATCGTGCTCTGGCAACCTGCTGCTCAACAGTGCGTCCGATTTCGTGTCTAATATAACATAATCGATGGTTTGTTATATATAATATGATATAATGTGATCTAATGCTGACATCTGTTTCTTATGCATACCATATTATACACTAAATTGGACACTCTGTTGATATGTAGGTTGCCAGAGTGTGATAATGAAGCCTTCAGACTCTTGCGTCGCGACTACAGTATGTCTACATTCAGAGTACTGTGTCCAGTTCTGGTAGTCTTATTACAAAAAAGACAAAGAAACTTGAGAGTACAGTGAAGGATGACCAAATGATTACTAGATTGAAAAATAAACCATATGAGGTATGTTGAGAAGCCCTGAATCTCTTTACCTTAACTAAACTCAGGTTACAAGAAGACTTAAGTAATAAGATTCTTCAAAGAACACGATGACATGGCTGTCGATGAATACTTCACAGTTGATGACTCGAATTCTGCTAGAGGCAATGGGCAAATGATTCCAGTCGCATAAAGCTAAGCATTTCTTCTTTAATTGAGTTGTAAATATGTGGAACAAAATGCCTTCCAATGTAGTAAACTGTGATATAGCACTAATCTTTAAAGGTCGTTTGGACAAGTATCTGTCTTCTAACTCTCAGCTAAATATATTAACTCCTGAATGATACACTTCTGTACACATAAACTTCTTTTTTATTTTTTCAGAGCCCAGATGATGTAACCCTCGGAAAATCATTGATAAATATTGTTAATGTTACTCTCCTTTCCAGGTAGATAGTTTAGAATAAGATTTCCCTTTCCCTCTTTCCTATGAAAATTCCATGACAGTTCTTCTGTGATGCATGGTGATCCTTCTCACTATTTCCTGCCGGATTCTACTGGAGTGTTTGGTGGGTTGGGGGGGTGCTTCCTACTTTTCTATACCTGAAAACTGATAGAAGTTTTGTTAGTTCAACCTTCCCTATGCCAAACAACCACGAAAGGACCAACAGGTCCGTTGCTGTTTACTTTCCTTTATACTCGTTTGTAAGTTTGTAGTCTTTTGTACCTCTCCCCTCCCCTGCTCCTCCCCTCCAGCTCCTCCCCAGCTTCTCTTCTCAAACTCTTTTCCAACTTCTTTCCCCTCCTCTCCCTTCCCCATTCTCTTCCTCAACTTATCCCCACCTTTCTCCCAGCTCGTGCCTTCGCATTATTAAACTTTTCCGATGGAGTGAAGAATGGGGGAAGGGGAAGGGAAGGAGTGGTGGTAGGGATTGGGGGAATGGGGATGGGTTTGGGGAGGTGAAGGGGAAAGGAGAAAGGGAGGGATGGGGAGTGAAGGGCAAATGCAGAAGGTTCGGGGAGGAAATGGTTGTCAGGGTAGAAGGATGGCAAGGGGAACGGGACGGAGAAGTGTACAGGGAAGGATAAGAGGAAAGGGAGGGAGAAGTGGAAAGGGATGGGAGAGAGGAAAAGGGATGGGAAGCTGGGCAAGGATGAGAAGAGGGGAGAGGAAAAGAAGAGGTATTCGAATGGGATAAAGAAGAGGAGAGGGAGGGGAAGAGAGATGGGAAAAGAGGTGAGGAAGAGAGACGGGGGAGGGAGGGAGGGGAGGAGATTACAGATAAAAAGAGTGAAGAAAAGAAAGGGATGGGAAGGAGGAGGAAGACCCGACATAAAGAATGGGAGAGAGAGAGAAGAGGGGATGGGGAGAGTGAAAGAGGGGAAGTAATGAGGAGTGGAAGTGGGAGGGAGAATAACCTTTGAAGTGGAGAGAAGAGGAGGAAAGGGACGGAAGGACACAAAGATTTGGAGAGGACGGGAGAGAAGAGGGATGGGGATGGGGAAGAGGAATGTTGATGGGAATGATATGAGAGAGAGAGAGAGGGGGGGAGGAACAAGAAGAAGAAGAAGAAGAAACGAAGATAAAATGGAACAAAGAACAAAAAAAAAAAAAGCCACAGGGTTTGGGAACATGTGAGAATAAAAAAGAGCCAGAAAAGAGAGCAAGAAGAGAGAGAAAGTCAGTAATCAAGTCCCTCTGCCTCACATTTACAGAGGCTGGAGGTTATGTGTTCAAAGACACACACACACACACACACACACACACACACACACACACACACACACACACACACACACACACACACACACACACACACACATACACACACACAAACGAACCTATACATGCAAGCATGCACATGCGCTCGCGGGCGCGTCTCCGCTCTCTCTCTCTCTCTCTCTCTCTCTCTCTCTCTCCCTCTCTCTCTCTCTCTCTACACACACACACACACACACACACACACACACACATATATATATATATATATATATATATATATATATAGAGAGAGAGAGAGAGAGAGAGAGAGAGAGAGAGAGAGAGAGAGGAGCCTCTGTGGTACAGTGGTAAAGTGTACGTTTTCGTACAGTGAAGAGCGTTGGTTCGCGCCCTGCCAAGGTAATAAATTTTGGAAGCGTTCTCCCGGCTATGTACTGCTTTGGCAGACACAAGGGTGTTACGGTTGAGCCAATGTTGCATACTATAAAGTATGCTTACACCCAGTCGGCTTGCACGAGCCACAGACTACACACACATCCAAAGCCACTACAACACTATAATCACATTCACAAGCACTTCTCCCTCTACATACAATCTCTGCTAGACAGCCTAAGCCACTTGGTAGAGATACATTGACTGTATCGTCCCAACTTCGGTCGGGATAGGCCGGTCCTGGAGTGGATACTCAAACGGCTGATGATATATATATATATATATATATATATATATATATATATATATATATATATATATATACGTAACACACCAAAACAGATAGGGCTTCGGGGATGACAACCTCTGACAGTATAAAACAAGAAAAAAGAAATCTACAAAATGTCACAGAGTTGAAGGTGCATCCCGTGATACTTGTCACGAAGGAGAGAAAACAACCAGCCCCCACACACACACAGGCACGTCGACAGAACTATATAGCCTCGTCTTGCTAAAGGTGGACGATAATTTATAAATGAAGGGAAAGTATTCCGAAGCCTGGCGTCCCTCCCTGGGATGGCGGAGCCCCTTGCGAGAGGGGACAGGGAGGCGGTGGACCCCTCGGGGTGGCCAAGGAGAGGCGCCCCCCCCCCGGTAGGCCGGAGGGAAGGGGAGCAGGGCCCCCCCAGCATGGGGCCGGATAGTGGAACTCCCCCCCCCCTGGGAGGCAGCACACCCCCGACCCCCGGGGGCCCCTGGGGCGGCGTCCCCCCAGGGGAGGTCTAGGGGCAGCACCACCCTTGGGGGGGGGGCGGAAGAATTTTGCCAAATCTTCATTCCTTGAAGGTTTCATGTAGATAGCTCAAGCCGTTCATGAGATATGCTGGTGCCAGAGGCGGCCAATAAAAACTAGTTGACATTTGACAGCAGTTCTGGTGACTTTGACCTCCCTGAGTACCCAGTTTCGAACTCATCAAAGACGTTTGCCACATCTTGGTACCCTGAAGGTTTCATGTTGATAGCTCAAGCCGTTTATGAGATATAATGGGAACACACACACACACACACACACACACACACACACACACACACACACACACACACAGACGCCTTGGTAAAGGTGGACGATAATAAAGACAAAGCATATTAAACGGTATATTCCTCGCCTCACCATTCCGTCACCATGATGCTATACCCTGTCTTATTTAACCGGATAGTCTTTTCCAGCTCGAGAAATTGATTATATGAGAAATGAAAATAATATAACAGCAAAAGACTACAATCGCCTTTCTTTCCCCTTAACTGAGTAGGTATAATTTTTTATATATATATATATATATATATATATATATATATATATATATATAGTTATTTTCTCCCTGTGATAAGCTGATTATATTCAACTCATGAGGTACCCCTAGCACCCCCTCCCCTAAAAAAAATAAAAAAAATAAAAAAATAAAGGGCGTTGTAACGGAGAAATACCATCCGCATCCTTTAACCGCTTCAATATACTGTATATATTTACTTATTTCTTTATTTACTAGCAGGGGAACCCGGCGGTGCCGGGACAAAAGGAAAACACTCTAATCCTATTTTTTAGTTCAATTTTTCTTTCTATTCCAGAAAGACCATGTACCACTTATGCTTTTGAAGAAGGACTGCATATGAGAAGTCCAGAATTTCTATTTCAGTTTCGCAGACAAAAAGGACAGTATTTGTGCTCATTTGTTTACTGTTACCGGTGACCTCAAATGACCTCTGACAGGCGACCTTAAATGACCTAGTCAACTTCACATAGCCTATGTCCGAACTGGAGGTCATGTGAGTCTCCATGCCAAAAATTGGGCTGCAGTACTCAGTCATTCGAGCGTGTATTGCCGGTGACCTGAAATGGCCCCCGACCGGTGACCCCAAATGACCTTGAAGGTCAACCTCACATAGCCTATGTCCGAACTGGAGGTCATGTGAGTCTCCACGCTAAAATTTGAGCGCCAGGGGTGCCCGGCGTTGCCCGGGCCAAAAAGGCAAATACTCTACCGGTGACCTCAGATGACCCAGATCTGAATTTTGATCCCCTTGAAACCATCCTTGGGTCACCCTGATTCAGAATATATAGGGATGTCGGGGTCTTTGGCCCTTGATTGGGCGTGATTGAAGGACAAACAAACAAATTAACAAACAAACAACACGGCTCTTTTATATATACCGGTATAGGTTTGGTAGGGTATTCTTGCTATACGGTATAGACTTTTTAACCCGTGTGCCATCTATTTTTTGCCCTATGGGTCGCCTCTGTGCCGGCCATTTCTCGACTTTTTTTTGGCTAAAATGATTGATTTTGATGTGAAAACAACGAATTTCACCATTAAAATGCTCACTAAAGCTTGGAAATGGATTTTATTGAGTCCTGCATACTCGTATACAGGTATAGCCACTCTCTCACGCTCACCACGTAGGTGAGAGAAAGCCGTTTTCTATGTAAGGTATACTCAGGTTTTTATGCTGGAAAGGTATAGCAATGTTCAGTACACTTTTCTGATTACTTATTACTTTATCTTCTATCACAATTTGCATGTCTTTCTCACTGTGAATGCATTATCTTACACTTCCTTGAAGATAGGTACAACCTGACTTCATTACGTACAGTCCTGGCATTTACAAGAAGGTATTTACAACTTGAATTCAGTATATAGTCCCTTTACACTTACAAGAAAAATATTTACAACTTACACTTCCGTGAAAATATTTACAAAATGCACTTCACTATGCACAGCACAGGCACACGGGCAGAAGTGAGGCAGAGTGAGCGTGAGGGAGGGAGCGAGAGTGAGTGTATGCCCTTGACAGCCTGGGGTGGTATTAGAGAAACAGTTACCATACATGCCTGCCAATTTTTACACCGGCGAATCTAGAAAAATGCGGTCACAGTGAATTTTTTTATTATAAACTGTTTTAAAGCGGCAGCTGGCACTGGCCACGGGAGATTATGTCAGATCGTTTTAAAACAGCACTGGCACGTGGTGGAGTTAAGGTAATGGAGAGATATTAAGAACTGGAGGCGTTAGATGCAGTCCAGCATTAACACATTTTACTACAGAAGTGCTCCACTAAAAAGAAAAAATTGCATACCAGTGATATCCAGATGATTTTATTCAGTACAGGAGTGAATTTCAGAACTGGAGGGTTAGACATAGACAACATTTACCCCTTCAGTACTTGGGTGCTCTCTCTAAACTGCATAAAATCGCCAAGGGGGGAGGAAGAGTAGCGGCAGAGTTCATTTGAAACATAAACCCGGTGGACTGCAGGGCCCTAAAACTGCCCTTCTCTTGCAGATCTACCACCCTCTTTTGGGAGGATAGGGAAGTAGCTGAGGAGCGTTTATATAACCAGGCAGCTCTGCTCACCCTGTCGGTGCCAACACGTGAAGGCATCCCTCTCCACCACCCCTGGTGACAACAAGAACAAAGATAAGGAGAATGACGTCCTCAGGTATAAACTTTAGCACTCCGAGTTCCTGTGATCAATGATCAAAGAATTTTGGCAAAAAATCGCTATCAATTTTCCAACCACAGTAATATTCCAAAGTTCACGGTGTCCATGCAGAGTTATAAGAGTTAAGATAAACGATGCTTGTTCACTAAATGTCCTCCCTTCGAGAGTTAGTGCCACAGACATAACCAGATTGCTCAACTGCCTGGTTATACAAACGCTAACTTAACTACATCCCTATCCCCGGGAGGAGAAAGGTGAACTGCAGACGATCAGAAAGAGGAAGATATAATGAAGAATAAACATCCAGCCATTATATGGCTACATGGCATTAATGGGAGTGGAGAGGGAAAATAAAGGCCGGAAAAAACACGGATATATCAAGAAGAGAGGTAGGACAGAAGAGGTTTAGAAAAGGACAGTAAGGAGAGAGAAGATGGGAGACAAAAAGGCCCCTTTTAGTCGCCTCTTACAACAAGCAGAGACACTGGGGAAGTATTCTTTCCCCTCCTTCCCCGGGGGTGCGGAAGACAAGATTAAACCATTTTTCAGATGAACCTGGGGCACTACAACTAGTTCCCTTAATAAATCAAGTTAGAATCCCACTATGCTCTGTTCACTTCATCTAGGTGTAAAACTGCCATCTCCCCACCCCTGAATGCAGACACCGACAAAATTTGATGCTAGTCACGAAGGAGTGCTATGGAAAGGTTGTTAGAGCCGTAGTACTGCCTTATTCTGCCACTGAGCTTCGTGAAATAGGCTGCCACAGGATGAAAATCGCCGCTAAGTTGAATGAACTAAACACACACACACACACACACACACACACACATGAAGATCCCAACCAATCCACTCATTCATACTCTCTCTCTCTCTCTCTCTCTCTCTCTCTCTCTCTCTCTGTCCACAAATATATAGTCAAACTCCCCAGGTTCCCACTCACAAAAAATGTCCGTTCTCTGTTTGGACACCTCAAGTTTTAATTTCCTATCATGAGGGTGGAAATATTTAAGATAACTTGAGGTGTGTGTGTGTGTGTGTGTGTGTGTGTGTGTGTGTGTGTGTGTGTGTGTGTGTGTGTGTGTGTGTGTGTGTGTGTGTGTGTGTGTGAGAGAGAGAGAGAGAGAGAGAGAGAGAGAGAGAGAGAAAGGTTGGGAGGAAGAAGCAATGCAGTGTCAGAGATAGGGGTATGTAACAGAAACGAGAAAGAGGCTGAGAGAGAGAGACAGGATTAGAAACTGGAAAGAAGGACAGTTGCAAAGAGTTCCATAGACACACAGGCCACCCAAACTGTAGGGTCCCAACGGTGATCTAAAGGCTTTTAATATTAGTAGAAAATCTTATTCCCAAACCGCAGAGGGTAAAAGATTTGAGAGAGAGAGAGAGAGAGAGAGAGAGAGAGAGAGAGAGAGAGAGAGAGAGAGAGAGAGAGAGAGATGATAAGATTTAAAGGGTGAAGAAAGTTAGGGAATAATAACCAAGAAAAACAAATAAATAAATAACTTAAGACACAGCATTCTACCCATCAAGGGAGGCACCAGTTCACAGTAGGACACATAACTACATGAAATTTCATGACTCTATAGTGAATAACTTTCTGAGTTCTGGCCCGGAAACGATATTTTTATTCCACCTAATGGTCTTGATCCCAGTGATAACAACACCCTCCTCTGAATTTGTCAGGTGGAGAGTAAAGAAAATACCTTCCTAAAGCGAAACCCGTACAATAAAGGAAATGAATGTAGCTGCAAATTCAGAGCACTGCTTGAACGACAAAATTCTAAAATCGATTCTTAAGAATAAGTGAGGAGAGAGTAGAGGAGCAGCTGTGACCACTTGTGGGTGTGGGTGTGGCGGTGTTATAGCTACGGTGTCCAGAAGGTTTACAGCCGCTGACATTATTTATCCTGTATCGATACCCCCTGCCATCCCTCCCACACCCGCCTCTATAATGCTGGCCCGCAGACAAACTCGTAGCCTATATTGGAAACAGATGAAAGGATCGCTGTGGAACACACACACACACACACACACACACACACACACACACACACACACACACAAACAAGAACCGATAAGGGCAACCAGCATTGTCTTCCAGTAATTTATAACATGTTACCGTACTATATGGAATATGTAATACTCAAAAAATATTTTCTGTTATGCTTAATACAAAAAAGACTATGTTACGTTTCATCATTCATTAATTTTTTCTTAACATATTTCATCTCATCTGCATCAGTGTAAAACAGGAATGTTAATAATAAAATATCAAACATTAACTTATTAAGTGGAACAGGTTAAATATAAAAACTCTACAATATTATTACTGTGAGTCCCTACATCTGAGCCTTATTTATTTATTTATTTATTTATTTGCTTATTTACTTTGTTAGTTATAGCGAATTACCTGTTTTAATTATTATTAATTTAGTATTTTACTTACTTTATGTATTAATTTATTAATGTGTTCCTCTATATATTTATTTACTCCATTACATTCTTTTTCTCTTTTATTCGCTCATTCATTTTATTAATTCATTCATTTATTCCCTTACTTATAAACTAATTTCATAGCTCTTCCTCTGACACGCCGCCTCTCTGCCTCACACAGAGCATGGGCCCCAGAACTGAAAACAATTCACCCCAACTGGAGTCCTCCTGAAGGTGAGTAAACCCTCTACATTTACTCTTTTTATGTCTCTTGTTAAGATATATTGAAGGAAAAAGAAACTGGGGGAAGGAACGAGGGGGAGGGAGTACTGTTTATTTAGTATTAACATAATGTTTTGTGTTTATTTGCCCATCTAGATATACTTAGAGTGGAGGCAGGATAAAAGAAAAGAGGAGGAATGGGAAATAAACGATGTTTATCTTTTTTTTCTTGTATGCAAATTCAAGAAAAAATGAGAGGTTTGGAAGGAAAAGGAAATACTGTCCATTATCTCCTCCAACTAAGCCCTTTGGAGGTTATGTATTTAATCGCGTCTGTCTGGATACAAGATACGTTTGAAACCTGTTATCAGATATCAATGAAATCTGGTGGATAGAGTGGACAGTGGGTCAACAAAGAGTGCAACTAGATTTTGAGACAGATCCGGTTCCGAATACAGGAAAAAATCATTAATAGTGCAAGACATCAGGGGAAGCTCTTACTCTCTGTGATTGTGTAACAAGGGCAGAGTAAGATTGTGAGATCCAACTGAGTGTTTATTATAGGGACAGATAAAGTATTAGTCCTAACATGAAAGGAATTACGGCAGGCGATCCAAGTTCATTGGTACTGGTGGATTATGCTTCTCTGAAGGAATTCTAGTTCAGTCTTCTTGAAAACAAGGGAAACAAAGACAACATAAGGGGGGGAAACAGAGTACAATTAAGCACAATAAGATTCACCAGCTTCAATTTGTCTATCAGTGTAATTTTCAACCTCTCTGCCTGCGTTTATATTTCTGTCCTTCCCTGTTTACACATCCATCCATCTGTGTGTGTGTGTGTGTGTGTGTGTGTGTGTGTGTGTGTGTGTGTGTGTGTGTGTGTGTGTGTGTTTTACTCTATATCTTTCCCCAGATCCCAACTAATTAATTTTTCTACTACTCATCTGCCCTGATGCCCTCCATTCTGTGTAGCCATCCATCTATGTCAGTTTATTCATACTTGATCATCCATGCATCCTCCCTTTCTTCTGATTCTCTCTCTCTCTCTCTCTCTCTCTCTCTCATTAGGGCAGACAGTGATATATGGTATTTTTCTTAGTTATTTGCAGTATTTACTTCATCAAACCTACTTAACCCGTTCAGTTCAAGGATGTCCTTTTTACAGAGATTGGTACATATATAACGCTGCTCTTCCACTGCACCGGGTGGTTTCTCGTGTGTTGCAGGGACAGCTCGATCAGCATTATCAATGTCTAACTTGCATCCTTGTATTCATTTCCTACTCCCCACTGCCACAGCCGCGTCCACACCAGCAGACTGAGCCGACTCCCGCAACACATAAGATAACGCCATGGGGTCTCTAGTGCAGTGCTACTTACGGGCCTCAGGTGTATTTTATTCTTATTATATCCTTTCAGAATTTAATTTTGAATTGTAAAATTTGTTGAACAGGGAAGGGTTGTTGCAATAGGTCTGTCGTCATTAACCCCTTTGCCAGGCTGAATAACATCGTCTATCAGCAGCAGGAATAATACCTGGTGCTAGGGAGGGACGCCTTCCCGTGGTGGCACCAATACGGCCGAGGGACTTCTTGCCAGGTTATAGAAACGTCCCTCAAGCTCCCTTCTTATCCCCCCCCCAACGAGGATGTCACGACAACAGGAAAAGGGCAGCTTCGGCACTGCAGTCCACCAGGTTCACGTTTCAAATGAGCCTGGGGCAACAACAACAACAAAGTATAAAGGCTGTCACTTTGGCAAAGGAGGTTAAAGTTTGCTAACACTACATCCATCATCATCATTATCATCAGTTTTACCACACACCACCGCCAGCCCAAACCACCACCATGTCATCCCAAACCACCACCACCATTATCATCATGTTTCACCACTACCAACACCATCCCAAACCACCACCACCATTATCATCATGTTTCAACACTACCAACACCATCCCAAACAACAACCACCATTATCATCATGTTTCACCACTACCCAACACCATCCCAAACCACCACCACCATTATCATCATGTTTCATCAACTACCACCAGCCCAAACTACTACCACCATTATCATCATCAGTTTCATCACTACCACCTGCAGTTAAAACCACCACCACCATTATCATCATCAGCATCATCACTACCACCTGCAGCTAAAACCACCACCACCATTATCATCATGAGTTTCACCTCTACTACCGGCAGCCCAATCCACCCTTATTATCAACATTATTTTGTACCACCACCTTACCTATCATAATCACCATTATTTAATATTCCTTTGCCTATGTCAGTT
>NW_027644272.1:0-4995 GCF_032717465.1 Coenobita brevimanus
AAACAGTCCTCAGCTTTCTTTCTGTCCCCCGAGAAGTGGATGGTAAACTGCAGAAAGGCAGCTTCATCCAGCAGTCCACCCAGTTCATGATTCTGATGAGCCTGGAGTCATAACAACGACTACAAAGCACTCAGAGAAAAAGTAACTCCGTCAATGTCAATCAGATTTAAGATTTGCTGCAGTAATTACTTTCTTGTACTAGACATGTACTTTTACGGTCACAAATAGTCTGTTAATTGTACAGTCTTAGTCTGCCCTGTTACACAGTCTCAAAGAACGCATACCTTACCTAACCCCAATAAAAAATTTTTATTTATTCCTGCATCTGGATACGGATCCATATCAACATCTAAATAATTTTTGATTGACCAACTGACCACCTATCCACCAGATTTCATTGATATCCGATGACAACTTTTCGAGAGATGCTGTCCAAAATCAGACAAACAAACAAACAAACAGCCACAGATGAATACATAAACACCGGCCAACTCCGTTGGCAGATGAAACAATAACAGAATAACTTCACAGCTAACACATATAAAACGAAGTTTAATGCTGCATGCCATACAACCAACACAACGTCACACACTACGGTATTACACAAGTGAGACACCTACACGAGAGGAGCTGTATTCACCACCCACTCCTCTCATACAAACACACACAACACAGCTTTAAATATGGCACACAATACAAATAAGTGTGATGCTGTACCTGTCAGCAACTTTTCCTCTGGTTTTATTTATTTTTTCTTAAGTAGTCTAATAAATTCGATACTATTTCATATATATATTCCCAGGGTTCAATTATGGCGGTATGCTTTATGAAGATGAGTCGAGTACCTGTTTCAAATTTAGCTGGATGGTTCAGGTATTTGAAGAATAGCTGATAATGATTAATAAGTCTTTAGTAATTGTTCTGTTCATATTGTCAAATGGTTTTCGTTAGTTTAATGAGTTATGTGTATTTGGAATTGTTTAATGCAAGCAAAAGTATGAACCATTAGTTAATGATCTGGTGTATCTCGTATGTATACAAAGATATTTTGGTAACCAGTTACCGAGCTGAGGAGAGAGAGAAGGAAGAGTGGCCTGAAGTTCCATACCAGCTGTCGCCTGGACTGTGTCGCGCCTCCTGCTGCCTCGTTACTGGTGCTAGTGTTATGGTGAACCTTGGGTGTATGACGGGATTTACACTGTGGCTAAGGGGATGCCCAGTTAAATGCTGAGATTATAAAGCAGTCGAGAAACTCAGTGCGTGTGGCAGTGTTCAGTGGAGGTGGTGGAAGGGAAGCAGTTGTTGTGGTGCTCAGGTAGCACATTCCTTTTGGTTATTTACATATTTTCTGGTATTAATATGCTATGTTATTGTGTCTAGGTTTGGCTGTATCGGAGTCCGAGACTCTGGTAGTTTAAAGGTAGCTGATACCCTGCGAGGTGTACGAGTTCAGTACACCGTTAGTCTGTTTCAGGCCCCAGGGGGGTTACTGTGTGGGGGACTGTGGTGTTGCTTTTAAGTGGGACAGTAATAAGTATGGTATTTGGGTGTATGTTATCCTAATTGGTTTACCTCTAGTCTTTTGTGTGTGTGTGTGTGTGTGTGTGTGTGTGTGTGTGTGTTGCTAAGTCCCTGTTGTAGGGAGGGGTTTATGTATATATACCGATATATACTGTATGCTTTCGTATATAGCTAAATGTGTTCCATTAGGGAATTGTGTAAATTTAAATGGGGTTTAAATTTGATATTCGGAATTAAATTTTTAATTGCAAATACAAAGGTTGTTTGTGTATCCTTCTTTGTACATTCTGGTATGTCATTTGTACAGTTAGTTTAAAGAATCTGGAGAGACCCACTTTGGGGTGACAATACCCCACACCATACAGCACAGTCACCCACTACGGTACTGACATAAGCGAGACATGTACACAGCAACTGTGTTGGACCTGTGGCCGACCTCAGTGGAGTGGGTTGGTTATCTCTGTGTGGCAGGCCTGCTCAGTCAGGGGGCATCATGAGGCTGTATGAGGACAACTCCACCACACTCACTACCACACTGCTACATGAAGGCTACTACAGGGGTTGTGGCAATGCTTACCTGACCATAACTCCATCAGTTAACATTAAAGGTACTTGGATTTTTTTCTTAGTTGAATAATATCACCATACCGTACTTTAGAAAAATGCGTATTTTTTATGTAAATAAGAACAACCTGAGGCTAGTAGTATTTAAGTGTCCTTAAAAAAGAAAAAAGTCACATTTAATATCCGTTAATTTCGAAAAGTTTGTACACATTGCTTTTATACGATTGCCCTCAGTAACAGAAGAGAAATGCAAGTAAAGAGTTTAGAGCAATGATCAGCAATGTAGTGATAAAAAAAAAAAAAAAAAAAGGGGCAACGCAACGCTGTTGCAAATCTCCGCCTGATCAAGCACATACCTCCCACCTCCTGCACACTTAACCAAACGCATAACAGCCATCATCTCCCCCCCCCCCAGTCTTTTCTTTTAAAGATGGGCTTAAGGAGAACGCCTTGAGGACACACAAACTGAGCCCTTCAGATTCCTCGTACATGTCGAACTGAAATCTCTGAACTTTTTTTTAAATTTTTCATTATTTGAAGAAAAAAAAAAATAAGACACAGCATTCTACCTATCAAGAGGCACCAGTTCAATATAAGACACATAACTACGTGCAATTTCATGACTGTATAGTGAATATTTTTTGAGTCCTGGCCTGCAAATGAAATCTCCATGGCCGGCCAACATCCCTGCCGCCCAACTCTATGGACGGACACCTATTGATCCTAGTGATAAGTAAGGATGGAAGTTTGGAGGGTGAAGTGCTTGAAAGGGTACAACAAGGAAGAAAGGATGCTGGTTCCTTGAAAGCAGTGATAAGAAACAGGGAAGTGAGCATGGAAGTGAAAAAGTTATTACATGACAGTATTGTGATACCAACTCTAACGTATGGAAGTGAAGCTTGGACGTTGTTGGAGGAACAGAAGTCAAGAGTGAAAGCTGTGGAAGTGAGTTATTTGAGAGGAGCCTGTGGAGTCACATGGAGAGACAGATTGATAAATGAGGAAGTGAAGGAGCATTGTGGCGGGGATGTGGATGTGATAGGAACGTTAGGAGAAACACATTGAGGTGATTTGGCCATGTGGAGAGGATGGAGAATGAGAGACTAACGAGGAGAGTGTATGTGAGTGAGGTGGAGGGGGAGGCCAAGGATGATATGGAGGGGTGGGGTGGAGAGGTATATGAGAGATGGGGGTGTGAGTGGGAGCAGGGCAGTGAAATGGCGGGGGACAGGGCGACGTGGAGGCGATTTGTTTGTGGCCACCCCGTATGGGATTAAGGCGTCTGGCAATAGATAGATAGAACAACAGCCTCCTCTGACTTTGTCAGGTGGAAGGTAAAGAAAGAGAGAGAGAGAGAGAGAGAGAGAGAGAGAGAGAGAGAGAGAGAGAGAGAGAGATCCAGCAATATCCAGTTCCTCCCAACCCTAGCTCCTCCCCCTCTCTAAATCCCTGACCCCACCACCCTCGCCCCATTCTCTTCCCCAACCCTAACTTAGTCCATCCATAGTGGGTGGAAGGGCAAGAGGAGAAGGACTTGGTAGCACAACGCAAGACGAGAGCAACCCAGCTCGGTCCTGCCAAATTTGTTTGCAATGGTACGCGGTCTGTGTTTCCATGGCTTCCTGGAGAGGTGGGAGGGGTGGGGGTGTTGTCAGAGTGAGTGAGTGACAGAGTGGGAGATTAGGAGTGAGAAGCGTGAGCCATGGAGAATGACAGAGTAAAAGACAAAGGAAAAACTTAAGCAAATAAAGTGAGAATGAGAAATGTAGAATGGAAGGTGGTGAAATAAGTAGAATGACCGGATAGGAAATGTAAGACTGAGTGATTGAGAATGGGACAGTGACAGACAAATGGAAGAAGAATTAAAACCAAAAAGCTTAAGACCTGGGAGTTGGAGGCTGGGAGACACTGACAGCATAGTATAAGGCTGAGGGAGTGAAAGAACGAGAGTAGAGAGTGAGAGACGAAGAATACGAGATAATGAAAGGACTGAGTCAGATACTGAGAGACAGAGCGAGATGCAGAGTGAGACAGTGAGATGAACAATGAAAAACAGGAAGACGGAGAGTTAAATAATGAGAAGTGAAGGATGAGGGACAAACGGTGGGACATGAAGAGTGACAAACAGACTGAAAAATGAAGAATGAGAGTGAAAGAATGTGAAAGACAGAGTGTGACCTGAGAAGTATGAGATGAAGAGTGAGAGATGGGGAGTAAGAAAGAGTAAGAAATGGAAAGCGAGAGACAGAGACAGAATGACAATAGAGTGAATGACGGATAATGACAGACAGAGAAACAAAATGAACAAGAAGTAAGAAAGAATGGGACCTAAAAAGCAAGAGACAAAAATCAGTCTGAGTGGTGAAAAGGGAGACACTAATAAAGAATGTGAAAGAATAAGTGAAAGATGGAAAGCGAGACAGAGTGAGGCGGGAACTGAAAGAAAGACTGAAAATGAGAAACAGAGTGAGACAGAGTGAATGATGGAGTGAGTGAGATTTGGAGAGTCAGGGACGAATGGAAAGAGAGAGAGAGAGAGAGAGAGAGAGAGAGAGAGAGAGAGAGAGAGAGAGAGAGAGAGTTAATAAAGGACGGGGAGATGCGAAGTGATACAAACTGCGCAATCAAGAATAAGACTGAGAAATACAGAGAAGAAAGAGGAGGGGTGATAAAATAAATGGAGTACTGTACTGAGAGAGAGAGAGAGAGAGAGAGAGAGAGAGAGAGAGAGAGAGAGAGAGAGAGAGACAGACAGACAGACAGACAGACAGAGACAGAGAGATGAAGGCACCCACCCATACCCTGAAGATCTCACTAATTTATTCATTCTATTTAGCATAGCGACACACTTGAAGGATACTTACATCCCTCAGCTTGACTTTTATGTAACCTTTTAAGTACTAGTTAATC
>NW_027644273.1:0-14985 GCF_032717465.1 Coenobita brevimanus
TATAGGAGGATATTTTTTTCAGTCGTTTGCGTCATTTTTTTTTTTATTGTGATGCATGAAAAAGGAGCATTGTCCATGATATTGGGTACGGTTGTAACTGCTAAGCGTTTTCGTATAGAGTTTGGCTCTTTTGTATAATGCAGAGTCAACTGCATCCTTAAGAAGATCAATGGTGAGATGATCATCACGTCCTGCCTTGCTCCTCTACCCGGTCCTCTCATGGTTTCTTTACTTCCTCTTATGTACTAGTTGTATAAATCTTTCACCTATATTTGACCTAGATTTTTCTTCTTTTTCAGCTTATTTCTCGTAGCCCAGTGGCAGAATAAGACAATACTATGGTTCCAAGTCCTTTCCATAGCACTCTTTTGTGACCGGTGTTAAGCTGTTTCTACATATCAGCACTCAGAATGGAAAGACGGGAATTTTTAGGCCACGTCTGGGCCATGTTAGAGTAAAAATGAGTATAGCAGTAGTAATAGTAGTAGAAAAGAAAGTAGTAGTAGTAGCAGTAGTAGTAATATTAGTAGTAGTAGCAGTAGTAGTAGTCGTAGTAGTAGTAGTAATAGTAGTAGTAGTAACAGTAACAGTGGTAGTAGGAAGCCTGGCTCATCTGAAGGTGAACCCAGTGGACTGCAGGTTGAATTTGCCCTCCTCTTGCAGTCCACAATATTACTTTGACCAGACTGGAAGGCAGCTGAGGAACATTTGTATAACCAGGCAGTGGAACAGCTCAGTCATATCGGTGCCACCACATGAAGGCGTTCCTCTTTCGCACCACATCTGATATAATGAGTAAGAATCACTGTAGCATATGTCTACCCACTGTAATGACTCTTCAGATAAGAACAGAAGAGAAAGTAAAAGGAGGAAAAGGAAGATGGAGAAGGAGGAGGAGGAGGAGGAGTGGAAGAAGAAGAAATGAGAGAGAGAGAGAGAGAGAGAAATAGAGAGAGAGAGAGAGAGAGAGAGAGAGAGAGAGAGAGAGAGAGAGAGAGAGAGAGAGAGAGAGGAACAATGCAGACAAATTACTTGGAGGTAAGAAGGATGGAATGGATGGAGAGAGGGACACATATTGGGGATGCAGAGAGAAATGGAGAGACCCAAGGAAGGAGAAGGAGATTATGTGGTGGGAAAAGTGGGAGAGAATTTGGAAAGGATAATGAAGATAAAATTAAGAGTGAAAATGGAGAAGGAAAAGGAGAGAAAGACCTGGGAAAGCAGAGAAAGAATGTAAAGAGGGAAGGGAGAGTTTAAAAGGGAAAACGATAGGGAATAGTGAATAGAAAAAAAGATAAACAGAGAAGGAGAAGAAGAAAGAAAGAGAAGGAGAAGGAAAGAAGTATGAACAGGAATGAAGGACAAACAAGCACAAAAGGAAGTCAAAACTAACAGATCAATTATACTCTGTTCACTTTACCTTGACCTAAAATTGCCAAATGTCCATCTTGAATGCTGAGTTATAACAAAGGAATTAACACAGGTATATGATGCTAGTCATGAAAAAGTACTGCAGAAACGCGATGTACAGCCACTGTATTGTCCTTTTATGCCACTGAGCTAGATGAAATAAAATGGAAATCGAAAATGAAAATGCTGGCCATATTAAGGTGAGGGAACATCGGCTATGACTACGACTATGATATCTGCCTGAGTCGAATAAGAACAGCAAAACAAGAAGGCGTCCCAAACCCATGACTCCCTCTAGTAGCAACAAAGCGTCAAATGGACCACCAAATAATACAGAAAATAACTATTACGGAAATTTCGTGGGAAAGGATGAGCGAAAAATAGGTTCACAATTCTTTTACAGCCACGACCTCAAGCCTAACTACCGAACAATTTAAAAATCCTTTGGCCACATCACCCATCAGATCAAGATGTGCCCAAAGAAGAAGTAAAATATATATCTGGATTAGATCTAATCCTAATCTATGTTTTGATATGCTTTAAAAAATCTTCTAATCATTCTGTATATGGTTTAAGTCTCAACCTAGGTATCATTTTAGTCACTCTTCCCTGTACTCTCTCTCTGCATTCTCCACATCCTTTTGTAATGTGGTGAGCAAGAGGAAGTTAATGGAAGGAAGGGATAATAATGAAGAATTAGCACCAAACTATTATGATGTGGTAATGGAGTTAAAGTGGTGTAAGGATGAAAAGGTCAAAGGTGGAAATCCTTAAACTATCAGTGTCCTGAAATCAAATGTCTAACCTAATAGGAGTAGTGGGAAAATAAAGGCCGGAAAGAGACATGGAAATATCAAGAGAAGAGAGAAGTAGGATAGAAGAGACGAAGAGGACAGTAAGGAGAGAAAGATGAGAAACAAAAAGACCCATTCCAGTCCCCCGCTTATGGCAGGCAGGGAGACTGGGGAAGAAGTCTTTTACCCCCTGCTCAGGGGGGTGGGAGGAGAAAATTATGGAGGAAAATGGAGAAAGTGGAATAAAGAAATTATACTGTATTTTTTTTAGTAAAAAGGAAGGGAAAAGTAGGTAATAAATGAAAACAAATAAAAATGGGAAAAATAAAATAGGTAAACGGAGACATGAGAAGAAACTAAAAAAAAGGGGGGGGAAACGATAAGAAAATTAAAACAGAGATGAGACAGGCGCAAAAATGAACAAGACAACCTTTATATGACAATAAAAAAAAGGCGAAGAAAGGTAAGGAAGACGAAGGAACAGTGAAGTCGGACGGATGAAAGGAATGAGAACAGAAAGACAAGTATATGTGGAGAGATGTGGGGGGGGGGGAGTAAGAACGAGAGACAGATTAAAGTATTGGTGAACCTAAAAAAAAAAAAAAATGAAAAAGAGGGAGCTTTGACTTATGGAAGGAAAAGGAAAGAAATAAGGAGAAAAAGGAGGAAAAAGACAAAAATAGAATAGTAAAGAGTGCAGACTAAAAGCAAAAAAAACAATGAACACACATGAAAGTAAGGAAGATAGAAAAAAGATGAATGAGTGCAAGTAACAGGAAGTAAGACAGAGAATAGAGTGTTACAATGAAGAATGAATAAAAAAAAAAATGAGGTTGAAGAAACGAATGAAAGAGGTAAAAAAAGGATGGAGATAAAGAGAAAATTATAAAGGAAAAACATACAGGAGAGGAAGACGTAGCAGAACGACAAAGGAAAAGAAACACTAAAAAAAGAAAGCGGAAACAAATGGAGATGCGAGAAACGAAACAACGATTAAGGACAAAGCGAAAAGAGAACAAAAAAACACGACTGTAAACGTAAACGACACTCAAAAAAAAAAAGAAAATTCGGAAAGAGAAACGAGGGAAATATGACAAAACGTAATTAAAAAAAACGAAGACTCATATACCTATGCCGGTATATATGATAGAGAGAGAGAGAGAGAGAGAGAGAGGAGCTAAATTCATGATAGATTAAATATAACTGAACAAAAACTCCCGAAACAAAAAAATTAGAACTTGAAAAAAGAGACGAGAGAAATGCAAATAAAAAAAAATGTGAGCAGTACACAACAGAAACAACAAGCAGTGCCAAAGCACAGCAAACCTGTCCCTGGCGGTCATTTTAGTGCTGATGTATAAACACAACAAGATGTCCAGTCAAAGATGTCACATAACAAATTTGGAGTAAATCTGGTGAAAATTGACAATTTTAAGTGCCCACTTAAAACTTTAGGCCCGACCAACCTGACATCGACCCCCCCCCTACCGCTAACTGGGGGGGTGACCCCCCTGATGTAATGAGTCATGTTATAGGATTTAGATTTGAAAGATGCACCTTCAGGCTTTGGTTTCATGTGTATATGACGAATTTGAAAAGAAGTTATGGCGAAAAAACTATTTTTACCTATCCCTTTCCTTTACATTTTGAAGGCCTCCACAGCCTGGCCCTTGACCCAGTTTGGCCCCGAATCGAATCAGGTGATCAAAAGGTCATAGCCCATCATCCTTGTACTTTTTAGTCAAGGAAATCACACCAGTAGTTTTCGCATAAAGTTGTTGACAGACATACAGACAGAAAACAAACAGAGTAACCGAGTGAAAACATTTCCTGTCCCCAAGCTCCACTCCGGGGAAAAAAAAGAGGGACGGAGTAAAAAGGTATAACAAATACTACGTAGAAAGGAAAAGATAGAAAACAACACAGCAAATTACAAGGACAAAGAAACAAAAGGAAATAAAGATGGAGGAAGGAAAACAAACTAGTTCAGAAATGGAATGAGAGAAAAAGAGAGCGAGAGAGAAGACAGAGGAAAAGATGAAGACCAGATGGAATGGATCTGAAGAAAAGAACGTAAAGGATTAAGAAGAGTGGTTGGCAGAGAGGAGGAGGAGGAGGAAGAGATGGAGAGAGAGAGAGAGAGAGAGACAGAGAGAGAGAGAGAGACCGAGAGAGAGAGAGAGAGCAAAATGGGTGCCAGTTGAGACACGCAAAAAAAAGGTAGCTAAGCAAAATGAATGAATACGAGTAAGAGTGAGTACCATACATTCAAGACAATATGAGCATCGATAAAATGAAGCAGCATATTAGGTTTCGTTGAGTGTAGAAGCATCTAACGTGTGAAAAAGCCTTAAGGTGGTAATGACTGACAGTGCTGCTGCTATAAATACTCCCGCATCTAAAAATGAGCGAGTATTAGTTAAATATATAAGGAGACAACAGTGGGCGAATCGAAAGATAAGCAGTACGGTAGTCAGATATAGAATTGGTGTGTGTGGAGATAAGCAGTGAGGCCAAAGGTGGGGGTGAGGGTGGTGGGGGCTTGCGACAGGTGATGAATGTGGCCAAATAGAGGGGTGAGTGGCAGGAGTGATAAGGGAGGAGGACGGTGTGCTGATGGGTTGGGCGGAGTGGGTGGGGCTGGGTTGGAATGGGTGAATGATTTGGTTTGAGTAGGGTTAGGTTGGGTTGGGGTAGGGTTGGGTTGGGGGTGGAGTGGGATGTGGTTGAGGAAGAGAGTCTACTGCAAATAGAAAGAAAGATTTTTTGGATTAAATTGGATTAGGTTGGACTTGGCTAGATTGAGTTGGTTAGATTTGACTTGGATGGATTGGGTTGGTTTGGGTTGGGATGGAGTGGGATGCATTGGGTTGGGATGTGGCCATTGGGATGCCTTGGATTGGGTTGTGGTGGGTAGCTTTGGGTTGGGGTGGGTTGCTTTATGCTGGGGGTTGGGTCGAGTTGAGTTGAGTTGGGGGTGGAGTCAAGTTTAAAGAGGAAGCGATTTGTTTGGTGATGGGCTGCGGTGAGGCGATGGAGTGGAGAGAATGGTACAGTAATCTGGAGGCAGCTGGAAAGGGAGCTAATGGGGGTTAGAAAATGTTTGGAAAATGAGGTGGAAAAGAGTGGGGAAGGGTATACTCTTTTAACCTGAAGTTGATTCAGATTTTCGTCCTCCTGTAGCATATTTCACGCAGCGCTCGTTGGCTGAATAAGACAATGCTACGGCCCTACATTTCTTTCCTTAGTATTTATAAGAGACTAACACCACATTTTCTGAGTGTTAGGTGTACTGCTACAGCACTCAGCATTCAAGATGGAGAACTGGCAGTTTTAGGCAACGATTAAAGTAACAATGATATAGTGAGGGGTCGGGTATCTGGGAAGAGGGGTAGAAAGGACCAGCGGTAGGCAAGAATACCTGGAAGTGAGCTGGAAAGGACAAGGGGTGATGTGAAAAGGATAGACGTGGACTGATGAGGGTTGGTGGTGTTATGGAAGAAAGAGCTAAAGAGAGGCTAGAAAAGGGCTGAAATACCAGGAAGAAGAATGATAAAGGTTGAAAAAACGCTGAAAGTGGAACTGGAAAAGATTGGAGTAAACTGAAAATGTTGGATATGGGCTGAAAAGAGTTGAATATGGGTTGGACACGATGTCACTGAGGGCTGGTGGGTGGTTGGAGGAAAGAGGGTTTGGAAAAGGGAATAATAAGACTGAAAAAAGAAGTTTGGGACAGAGTTTGATTATCGTTTCAAAATCCCTGCGGCGAACTGGAGAGGGGTCGAGGAGTGTTAAAAGTCAGCTGGTAAGTGCTGTAAGAGGGGCTGGAAAGAGGGATGGCGATGGGTAGGAGGGGGTGGTATGGACAAAAAAGGCTGGAAAAGAGTTGGAAGAGGGTTAAGGGGAAGGCTGGAAGAGGACTAGATGAGAAATGGTGAAAAACTCAGAAGATGTGCTAGAAGGGGCTAGTTTATTACTAAACGAGGCTGGTTTAACTGGAAAAGGACTGGAAAGACTGGAAAAGGACTGGAATAAAGCCAGGAAAAAGCTGGAAGGAGGAAGCTGGAAGAAGACTGGACTGGGCTAAAAAAAAAAAATATAGAAGAGGGGTAGAAGAGAGCTGTAAACAGATGGTGAGGGCTGGGCTAGGGCTGGAAAAACGCTGCTCCAGGGCTGGGCTGGAGCTGGAAAAGGGCTGCTGAGGGCTGGTGGTGGGTGGTATCTTAATTAACAAGTACTTCACCAGCATCAGGGTCGAGACCCCAAGTAGCCTTCTCTCACTAAACTACAATTTCTCCCACTCCCTTTATCACCTCTCTTTTATTCTCTTTCTTTCCTGGCATTGTACTTCTTATCTTTCCTTCTCCTTTATTCTTCTTCTGCTCTCTCTCTCTCTCTCTCTCTCTCTCTCTCTCTCTCTCTCTCTCTCTCTCTCTCTCTCTCTCTCTCTCTCAATTAACCCACAACCACCTCAGACTCTCCGATAACTCATTTATTTCACCAATGGATTACCGAACATCCTCATTATCATTTAATTGCCTAATTAAAAACAAGGCAGAAACATGGACTCCATTTGCCTGATTATATAATAAATATAACTCTCTCTCTCTCTCTCTCTCTCTCTCTCTCTCTCTCTCTCCTGTCTGTCTGCACTGCCCGCTTCTTCTATCTATCTGTCTATCTATTTGTATGTATTCTATGTCTGTCTGTCTGTCTGTATGTATGTATGCATGTATACATGTATGTATGTACGTATACATGTACAGTATGTATGTATGTATGTTTGTATGTATGTACTTATGTTTATCTATCCATCTACTGATGTATCTCTCAAAGTCTGTCTGTCTATTTATATCTGTCACTAAATTTATCTCAGGAATACAAAAATGTCGATCCAAGGACCCTACGATCAGTGTGGTCTTTGTATCTGTATTATTATGTAAAACACACACACACACACACACACACACACACACACACACACACACACACACACACACACGCACACACACACACACACACACACACACACACATGTACACACACACACACGCACACACACACACACACGCACACACACACACACGCACACACACACACACACACACACACACACGCACATACACACACACATGCGCTGTCTCTCTCTCTCTCTCTCTCTCTCTCTCCTTTCAATGTGCTCGAGTCGAATTAAGAGGCACTCAGTAAACGTAGAGATCGCGAGATGTCTTTACATGCCTCCAGGTTTAGAGAGAGAGAGAGAGAGAGAATTGTCTATTTATATATTCACCTTGTTTCATTTTCCAATACCATTAATTTTGCGCCCCTATGTACACCTATCATTCTGTCAAGCCATATATTTTATTGTGTATGTATGTATGTATTTAAGTATGTATGTATACATGTATGTATGTATGCATGTATGTACTGTTGCGGAACAGAGAAATATAATGTACACTTTAAGTGAGAATACTAAAAATCACTACTGTCCCGTAAAGTTCCAGGTTCAAAACAAAGAGTTAGGTAAAATTACAAGTTAAAGTTTAATGCTCAAACTAACAACAAACCATTCAGGACTCATAAGGATATTGTAATGGCAAAAAACAGGTTAAATATATGGTTAACTGCAATAGCCTCTATTAACACAGAAATTAGCATGAGTAAATTTATCTAAGTTAGCCCTTGTTAAAATGAGATACCAGATAATACTCAGTGAATGCCAGATATATTATTACAGATACAAAATATTATTAATGATGGCTGATAATAAGAACCTTACATAAATTACAGAAAAAAACCTTACTAGATACCTAAGAATTAACCTTATGCTACACAGTGCAAGAAAAAATGCACACAAGCAGTTATACTCAAATCACACACAGCTGCTAGATGGTTAGGAGACTTCCTGAGCACTCACAAAAACAACTGGTACAGGGGAGGACAGAGATGTGAACAAAGTGAGGAGCAGGTCTAAGTGGCCAATTAATGCAGAGACTGAGCTCATTATTATAAGGGCCAGCGAGAGCTTGATTACAACTTGTAAGAAGGACGGCGCATAAATGAAGCCATGCATAGGGGACAAAAGAGTTGACAATCCTGCTCTGGAACAACAGAAAGGACGACTTACTCTACTATAACGGTAGAAGGGGGGACTGAGGCAGGGAACACGCTCGTGATCAAACATGCAGCATACTGTGCAAATTAAAATTACACAAAGGATGGAAGAAATCATAGGCTATGTAACACCTCTCCATTGAAAAGAAAAAGAAATTTACAAAGGAGGCACATTTCTTATTACCCTAAAACGAGGAAATCTGTCTAAAGTCTAGATAAGCAATCTGCAATAACATTTTCTTTCCCCTTGACTATGTTGTATGTCTAATGAATACTGAAGAAGTAGACTCCATCTTGTCAATCTCTGATTTTTATCTTTAAACTTACTAAGGAATTTCAGTGGGTTATGATCGGTATAAATGACTATGGGAGTCAAAAACCAGAACACAAATAAAATGAAAAATGCTGTAAACCCAAAATCAAGGCCAAAAGCTCTTTCTCAATAGTTGAGTAGTTCTTTTGAGGTGGATGGGTAAACTTCTTACTGTAATAAGATACAGGGTGTTCAATACCCTGATCATCCTCTTGCAGCAAAACAGCCCCCAGCTCCTGTATCACTTGCATCAACAGACATCTTAAAAAGGCTTAGCAAAATTTGGAGTAGCGAAGCACTGGCTGACTTAATAGGATAGCTTTAAGTTTGTTGAAAGAGGATTCACAGTTATCGGTCCAGACAAATTTAATTCCCTTTTTCAGTAGGTCTGTAAGTGGAGTGAGACAAGAACTGAAAAGTTAAGAACAAATCTCCCTGTAATAACCTACCATTCCCAAAAAATCTTTGTAGCTCTTTCCTAGTTTTAGGTCTGGGAAGATCACTTATAACCTGAACCTTTAGCTGCTGGTGAAGATTTGCAACGTGTCCATCACTCAATTACTGTACCCAAGCAGTACTGAACTTTAGCTTGACCAAACTCACACTTTGATAAGAATTAGCTACAAGATTAGCCTGAACCAAACGCTCAAGAAATTTACTGACATGGCATAGGTGATCTTTCCAGTTGTCACTGAAGATTAATACATCATCAATATAAACAACACACACCCTGCCAAACCCTCTGTTACAACATTCATGAGCTTCTGAAATGTGGCTGGTGCATTCTTCATACCATATGTGGCATTACAGAACATGCAAAAGTCTTTCCTAGTGTTACAAAACATGAGATCTCCCTAGCACGTTCCAGTCATAGGTACTTGCCAGTATCCCTTTAACAAATCAAACTTACTTATGTACCTAGCCTTTCCGATCTTGTCTATGCAATCTTTCACGCGTAGGGAGAGAGAAAGTGTCGGTTTTGGTTATCTGATTAACACGTCTGTAGTCGATGCTGAAAGCCGCTGTGACCCACCCTGGCTTAGGGACTAGAGTGACAGGAGAACTCCACTCGCTCTGACAGGGCTCAATCATCTTGTGGTCCAACAGGTAGCCAAGCTCCTTCTGGATGAGAGGAACTTTCACTGGGTTCACACGGTAAGAAGGCAATTTAATTGGCTTTGCATCTCCAACATCGACATCATGCATCAACACAGTGGTTCTTCCCCTGGAGTGGCACGGAACACCTTGCGGGTACTCCTGCAGTAATGCCGAAAACTCCTGCCTTTCCTCGGGAGGTAGATGAGAAAGCTTAGTCACAGGAGATCATTCACTTGATATCATAGGATTCTTCCCCAAACTATCACTCAGGCTCATACTGCATGGGGAGAGCTTCATTCTTGCAGACTCGGGTGGAACAGCTACAGTGCAGACTGGATTATTTTTCGTCCCCGCCCGTGATATAACTTTAGCGTGTTGATGTGACATAGTTGCTTGTTCTTTCTACGATCTGGTGTGGCGATGACATAGTTGACATCACTGAGTTTTCTTCTCCACGAAATAAGGACCACTAAACTTGGCTTGAAGAGTTTGCCCATGAACTGGTAGCAGAATCAAAACTCTGATCTCCTGGCTGAAAGTGGCGTAAGCCTGGACTTCTTATCATCACCAAGTCTTCATCTTCTCCTGAGCAGCTCCCTTAAATTACTCTCTCGCCAGCTGTAAAGCAGTGGACAGCCCGTTCTTTGAACTTCATCACATACTCCAGCAGGTTGACGTCTACATCTTCCTCCGACAGCCAGCATTCCTTGAGTAGCTTAAGGGGTCCTCTTACTTCATGGCCAAACAGTAGTTCAAAAGGTGAGAAGCCCAGTGATTCATTTGGAGATTCTCTTGCAGCAAACACAACGAATGGAAGACCTTTATCCCAGTCTTTCTGATGTTCCAAACAGTATTTCTTGAGCATCGATTTGAGTGTTTGATGATATCTCTCCAACGCTCCTTGAGTCTGGGGATGGTAAGCTGAAGACGTGATCTGGGTAATGCCCAACTCTTTCAGAGCCTGCTTGAAAATATTTGACATGAAATTACTTCCCCGGTCTGACTGTACCTCCTTGGGCAGACCAAACTTTGTGAAGAACCCTAGCATTTCCTTAACCACGTTCTTTGCTGAGATATTTCTAAGTGGAATGGCTTCAGGATAACGAGTAGCCATATCAATCAGGGTCAACACATAAGAAAATCCTGAAGAAGTCTTAGGAAGAGGGCCCACAATATCCACCAACACACGGGTGAAAGGCGCCTCAAAAGGAGGAATGGGAACTAGAGGTGCAACCTTTTCGGTCTGATTACACTTCCCCACAACTTGACAGGTGTGACAAGACTTACAATACCAGGAAACATCCCTGAAGATACCTGGCCAGTAGAAGTGTTTCAAAATGTGTGCCACAGTCTTCCTCACTCCAAGGTGTCCTGCCAAACTGGAATCATGAGCCACTCTAATGATATCCTGCCTACAAACACGAGGGATGACAACTTGATGTACAACCTCCCATTCACAGTCGGCTGATGCTGTTGGGGTCTCCACTTCCTCATAAGTACTCCTGACTTTATATAATAACAAGTAGAAGCACCAGCTGACTCTTCCTCACTGCAAGCAGAGTTAGCTAGACCTTTCAACTCAGGGTCAGCAACCTGCAACTCAACCAACTCTTGACGAGACAAATTATCAACACTACGTGGTACTGCCTCATCTGGAGAGTGGTCCAAATTAGCAAGAAAAGTGTCAGCTAGGATAACATCATCATCATCATTATCCTCAAAGTCACCAGTAACTTTAGACTTAGCCCTAGTGACAGCACATGCAGGGAACACATCAGGGACATCACAATCCTGGGTCGCAGCCACTGGCTCACTAGACAACTGAGGAGCTGGACACACTTGACTTCCACCAATATCATTTCCAAGTAAGAAAGTTACACCTGACATTGGGAGTGTCTCAACCAACCCAACCAAAACGGAACCATTAACAAAACCAGACTCTAAATTCACTCTGCACAGAGGGACAGAGAAGTAATTATTCCCTACACCTTGTAAGATTACAGTTTCATCAGAGGAATTAACATTGGAGCCTAGAACACTGGTCAGCATAAGGGATTGGCAAGCACCTGTATCACGATATATTTGAACTGATTTCCTGTCATTACTGTCCAGAGGACTGACAAAACCATCAGACAGGAAATTAGCACATGAACTCTTGAGAGTGTCACCCACGTTACTGCTCAAAAGAGGAGCTCCATCATGAGAATTTAAGTTACCCCTCAAAGCAGGCTCAGTTAACTCAGTTAAAGAATTCTGGGAACTCTCAAGGGTGGACACTAGCCCAATTGACTGAATATTTAAAGACTCCTTTTTGTTCACATCACGCTGTCTCCTGAAACATTTCTCCGTAGTATGACCAAGCTTACTACAATAAGTACATTTTCTTTTCTGAAATCTAGAGGTGAAGCTGGTATTTACTTCCTGAGAAACATCATCTTTATTCTCTTTCCTGTTACCTGTACTCTGAGTAGAGGCAACATACTCTACTCTCAGCTTTCCTTTTCTTTAGAATATCTCTTGTGAGTGAGAACATATTCATCAGCTAAAACTGCAGCATCAGACAAATTTTCTATTCTTTTTTCATCAAGATATAGGCTTACATCTTTATAAATACACCTTTTGAAGTCCTCCAGCAAAATCATCTGCTTAAAGTTACCAAAATCAGAATCCACATTCTTAGAATTTAACCACTGTTCTAACAGATCTTCTTTGATTTTTGCATACTCAACATGGGATTGCTTATCTTGCTTATAAGTTGTCCTAAATTTTACTCTATAGGCTTCAGGAACGAGCTCATAGGCCTTAAGAATCAAGCTCTTAACTACATCATAATTATCAGATTGATCCTGAGGCAAAGATGCATAAGTTACTTGAGCTTTACCGGTGAGAACAGTTTGAAGGAGTACTGGCCAATACTTTTTGGGCCAATTAAAACCTGTAGCTACCCTCTCAAACAACTGAAAATACTTTGTTAAATCAGATTCATTAAAAGGAGGGACAAGTTTAACATTTTTAGCCACATCAAAATCATCAGAGCTAGATGATCCAGTTCCACCTTGTTTCATGCGATACTCATGGTCTGCCTGAATCCTAGCAATTTCAACTTGTGCCTCAGCCTCCTTAGAACGGGCCTGAAATTCAGCCTCCTTAGCACGAGACTCCTGCAGGGCTAGCTGTAACTTAGCTATTTCAATCTGCGTTTGCTCATTTGGAGGAGTTACATTAAACAAGCTTTCATTAATCATGTCAACAATTTGATCTTTAGAATGATGAGAGCGAACAGCAATTCCCAATTGTTGAGCAACAAGCTTAAGTTCATTCTTTGTTCTGTTTTCTACATCACACACTGTTTGCACATTTGACAAAAAATCTTTGGCTTCATCAAGTGTAGTAATAGTAGACATCATGAATAAATCACAGTCACAAAATATCAAGCAATATCCTTATGATATTATCCTGAATATCCTGATGAGAGGTCGCCAAATTTATGTTACGGAACAGAGAAAGATAATGTACACTTTAAGTGAGAATACTAAAAATCACTACTGTCCCGTATAGTTCCAGGTTCAGAACAAAGAGTTAGGTAAAATTACAAGTTAAAGTTTAATGCTCAAAGTAACAACAAAACATTCAGGACTCATAAGGATAATGTAATGGCAAAAAACAGGTTAAATATATGGTTAACTGCAATAGCCTCTATTAACACGAAATTAGCATGAGTAAATTTATCTAAGTCAGCCCTGTTAAAATGAGATACCAGATAATACTCAGTGAATGTCAGATATATTATTGCAGATACAAAATATTATTAATGATGGCTGATACTAAGAACCTTACATAAATTACAAAAACCTTACTAGGCCTAAGAATTAACCTTATGCTACACAGTGCAAGAAAAAATGCAACAACAGTTATACTCAAATTACACACAGCTGCTAGATGGTTGAAGACTTCCTGAGCACTCACAATAACAACTGTACAGGGGAGGACAGAGATGTGAACAAAATGAGGAGCAGGTCTAAGTGGCAATTCATGCAGAGACTGAGCTCATTATATAGGGGCCAGCAGAGCTTGATACAACTTGTAAGAAAGGACGCGCAAATGAAGCGATGGGGATAAAGAGTTGACAATCCTGCTCTGAACAACAGAAAGGACGACTTACTCTACTATAACGGTAGAAGGGGGGGACTGAGGCAGAACACGCTCGTGATCAAACATGCAGCATACTGTGCATTAAAATTACACAAAAGATGATGAAATCATAGGCTATGTAACAGTACGTATGTATGCATGTATGTATTATGTATACAGTGTATTTATGCATGTCTCTCTATGCATTTATATCTTTCTATACATGCAGCTGATGTTGCATTGTCCGGGTGGTGTTCATCAGTTTTTTATGTGATATAAATTCTTGCTGCTACGGACTGGCTAAGATGTTATAGTCAGGCTAACACCAGAAGATTATGGCGAGGTGACAGAAACCCTGGCAGTTTTAAAGTAATCTCAGTGTATTTATTCGCACACCATCAATACACCGAGTTTCTCTGAAAGTCCGAGGCATTGGCAAGAGAGTATCGGCTTAAAACGCAACTTATCAGGTACCGATAATTATGGAAGAGGGAATTAAAACTCAGTGTCAGATGATGCTGGCTTAAGGGTGGTTTTAGGTTACCTTTGGGATGTGATTTGGGTTAGGTTTAAGTTGGCTTTAGGCTGATGTAAAGCTCGATTTAGTTTTAGGTCGGTATGAGGTTGAGGTTTAGATTGACGTGGGTGCCTTCGTTAGTTTTGGGTTATTTCTAAGTTGGAGAGAAATAACAGTGGCTTTATGTTAATTTCTGGTTGGCTGAAGCTGGGAAGGGCTGGCGTCGAAGTAAGGAGTAAGAAGAGCTAAATTAGGCCTAGTGAGGGGTGTAGTAGGCGTAGGAAGGGTTGTAGCAGGCTTAAGAAGGGCTCTCATATGGCTAGGGAGAGCTGTAGCAGGGCTATTTATGTTTACAACGTGGGCTAGGGGAGGGCTGTATTAGGGCTATTGAGGCGTACAACAGGTTTAAGGAGGGCTGTAGCAAGGTTACTGGGGGTACAACAGTGGCAGGAATGGCTGCAGTGGGTGTGAGGCATGGCAGGGGGAACCATATACATTATCCACTCATAATCTCACACAATCACAGACCACACAGCTTTACAGTTCCTGAAGTGGGACGTCTCGTGGGGACACCGACATAGTTGTGCGGCTCCATGAGACAGCAATAC
>NW_027644274.1:0-4995 GCF_032717465.1 Coenobita brevimanus
GGCTTTGCTAGCTTCTGCATAGCATATGCCTGCCTTCGCCAAACCTGACTTTCAGTACAGTTAGGATGCTGCTGTACTGTATCAGTAGCCAGATTAGGTACAGGTATCTGCCACAAAGGAGGAGGGTTAGTCTGACCTTGCACGCCCATATTGTTAGTCATGCCCCAGGTATTTGGATAAGGGCCCTGGATTTGCATGCCAATATTAGTATTCATGCCCCATTGATTAGGATTCTGGATTTGCATGCCAATATTAGTAGTATTCATGCCCCATTGATTAGGATTCTGGGTTTGCATGCTAATACCATCTGTGTTTATACCCCATGCATTTGAATAAGGAACAGAAAATAAATTCTGTCCAGAACCTTGTGGTGTACTAAAAATATCTGAAGTACTGTATACACAGGTATGTGAGTGGTTGTAGTACTATCACTAATGACTGGATTTTGCATATCCTGAGTGACCAAAGGTACTGTTGTAGTCTCAGTTTTCACAGTCTCCTCACTAGGATTACCCTCATTAGCAAGACTAGTGGCCATTTTGGATCTAACTGATTGCTCTGTGACTGTTGAATAAGTATGACCAGAACGCAAATGTAAAATGTTCAAATCCTCATCCTGTCCTTCAGAAATATCCTCATCACCTTGATCCTCAATATGTCCTTCACTCATTTAATATGTCTGAGCACTTTTATTTGATGTATCAACCCACTCATAAAATTCTGAGTCTAGTGGGACTGGCTAATCCCTATTTCCCTTATTCTACGTCCCCACTTCACTGTATCCATCTAACCTTGTCAGCAACATTCCCCTCCCAGTTACAGGAAGATAAACTGACATAAAAAAGGATAGTTATGGTAAGTGACAGAGAATGGAACACATATACAATACACAGAAAGTATATTTATTTCAAGGGAATTCTGAGAAACCTTTATTTCCACTCATCAACTAACTAACGTGTGTTGATTCAAGTGTGTGTGTGTGTGTGGATTAATGCATGGACTCTACCTAGATATGAAAGTCCAGGATGATGTTCCACATTCCACGTTCCACACTCCACCAGACTCCTCGAACCATACGCAACAGCCCGCTCGCCATGGGAGTTAGCAAGCGACTGGTCGTCCTGCACCACGCCAGGCAGATGCCACAACGCACCACACACAATCGTGGCACCTCTCGGCCGCTCTCGGCTTCCCCCTTTCGGCTCGCTTCGGCCGTCCGCGCCAGTTGCTAGAAGTCGCTAGTTGATCCACTCCTCACCGCACTGGCTTGAACTCTCCTTATCTCGCCTCTCACACACGAGAGCGAGATTCTTGCCAGTTTGCGTTTGAAGATGGAGATATCTCGCACACCACAGGGCGAGATAACTGCCAGTTTGTGCTTAAGATAGGAATCTCGCACTGGCAGAATAATGGGAGGAATTAATATTCACCACTCCAGTTTATCTGCTCCACTTAACTCACTAGTAATTAGTCCACTTACAATAGTAGAGTAAGATTTTCTGTTTCACCTTCAGGAACGAGCGATTGCAAGGGTTACTGGTTCACAGCATAAAGCCCTTTAGCACGTATCGTATCCCAGCACTGAGCACCAATTTAATGTATCGTCGCACTGCTGGCCAAACAATTTAATGTAGCCGTTATGGAGTAGCAGTTGACTACATATTAAGTGTTCTGCTGTATAGTATAACTAGACCACCGTGTTGGATCGACGACACTGTCTGTAGTACACGTCAGCTACTCGCCGTCACTGCCCGACACTCCCCACCAAAGGTCCTCTGCCACGAGAAGGTGGAAGCTGGTCTGTTATTAAGTGGTAGCGTAAGGTGACAGAAATGAGCAGATTAAATCTCTCTTTATTGGGTACAGAATAATATAACTGCGACCCGAGAGATATGTAGGAGCGACACCACCTCCCTTTATAACTGTAAAGCGATCTCTGACGCTGTACGCTCACCGAGCCGACTAGGGCGTTGGTGCTGAGGTCAGCTAAAAATTGAGGTGCCGAGCATTACATATACTCTGGGCTTATGCAAAAAGTAGAGATAAAGACAACTCTACTAGTACATTATACACCTCTATAAAATGGTATTAAGTACATTCACATATACCAACATAATAAATGGTTCCCCAGGACTTTACACTTACGCACTATTCAAATATCTTTTCACTTCTCCTAACCTTCTTTTTATAATTGAAACAGGGTGGCCCTTGTGGTCTGCCATCCACCTTCTTCCTATACCACAGCTAACAGCGAAATGATATTTGGTTGTTCATCATTCACACTTCATTACACACTGTTAATTATGACTAAACAGCTTTAAAAATTATTATGTAAAATGTGTGATACTACAACTTCATATGGAAAAAGATGTTGACACCAGAACAACACTATATACAGTATTAACTATATACACTGACTTATTGTTCACTTGTACCTATCGTGGGCAATATATATGTCAGCACTGTGTGGAAATCTTTGTCTTCACGATCGTGTGGAAGATGTTCATTCTTGCTAACGTCATTTGTGTTGGCCATTTTTTTTTTTCTGGTTTTCCTTGTAACTTAATTTGTCTGTTTCCACTAGGTAGCTTTCATTAATAAATGTTAACTGTGATAGTGTATTTTCTTTATTACTTTGTGGATGTAATAATGCTGTATATACGAAACACCTATTTTATGTAGGTATAAATGGTAACACTCGTTGGTAGTAAATAAATGCTATAGTAAATGAATGAATATATACCTGTACAGTGTAGAATATTTATTGTTTTTGGTGCAAGTATTTAATGATTGAATTATGAAGATAACTGAAGTAGGTATACTCGTATGTATTTAAGTTGTAACTATACAGCACGTTTTATATGTTTGTGAAGAGGTCTTTTGTCTATCATTGTGTATTGTATAAATGAAGTAACTATGTAACTCACTAGTTTTTACCTTGGTGGGAATGGTGTGAGTGGTGGTGAGTGGTGGTGTCACACACGAGTTGATTGACGTGGCGTCGTCTCAGCAAACACGCATGCTGACGTTGACTTCCCACACTGGTAGCTGTGGTGAGTAAATGAGTAGCGATGAGTAACTTGAGTGAATATGAGTGAGTAAGATGAGTTGTGAATATGGGCTTGGTATTTGCTGTCATCGTTTTGACCTACTCGCTCTCCTGAGTCAGCGGTGGAGGTTGGGGAGGTTGGAGAGAGAGGAGGGTGAGGTCAGGTTGTTGTGAGTTGAATCGTGCCTCGCTCTTCATTTGTTTGTTTTGTTATTCTTTCCCGATGTATTCTCAGTCCTTTCTTCTTGTGATTTACTCGTTGTGGGATGAAGAATGTCGATACTTGTAGGTGCATGTAGAAGATTATGGAGACGACTCATAGACTTGTTACGAGGGGTGATTAGAAAGAAATGACAGTGAGTCCATAAACTTTTATTAGCATGAAGAACTATCAAACTATGACTCACATTCCTTCAAAGTACTCCCCTCCAACCTGTATGCAGCGTTCCATTCTCTTTCTCCACTTCATGAAGCAAGCGTGGTACTCTGAAGACGGTATACTTCGGAGTTCTGAATTGACGGTCCGTGCCAAGTCTTGGATGCTATGAAATTGCTTCCCAGCGATGGCAGATTTAATTTTTGGAAACAACCAAAAGTCACAGGGAGCCAGGTCAGGGGAGTAGGGTGGGTGGGGAAGCAGAGTTATACCTTGTTGTTCCAGGTACTGCATAGTGAGGCGAGCTTTGTGGAGTGCAGCATTGTCGTGGTGCAGCAAAAGGCGAGACCGACGGCGGGTTGGTGCGGTGTTGGCCTTGTGTTCCAAGACTTGTGGAAGGACCTGGTCTGTGTAGTATTGGGATGTGATAGTGGACTTTTCAGGCATCACATCCACGCATATTGGTCCTTGAGAATTGAAAAAGATGGTGAAAAGGCGCTTCCGGCTGCGAAATCCTTCCTTCAAAATCTGAGGTCGAGGGTCTTCATCGCCCAACCACACCATGTTTGACTGCTTGTCACGGGTTGTGAAGAATGAAATCCAACACTCATCTCCAGTAGCAACATCTGAGAACCGTTTTGGACCATTTGGTTCAAATTCAGCAAGCCAGACACGACAAATCCTCACCCGTTCAGCCTTTTGCACATCAGTCAACAAATGGGGTATCCATCGACAACACTTCTTCCTCAGGTGTAATTGTTCATGCACGATGTCATATGCACTCCCATAACTGATATCAAGCTCCAAGGCTAAGAACCTAAGAGTTACAGTTGGATCCTCGTCAATGATGGACCGTGCACGGACAGTTGTTGCTTCGGTCACGGATGTCCGGGGGCGTCCAGAGCGTTGTTCATCTTTCAATTCAGTTTTTCCTGCTGTGAAAGCACGAATCCAGCGGGAAACAGTTTCCAGGGAAGGAGTAGTGTCTGGATAAACTTGTAATAATTCCCCTCGAATCTCTGTTGCTTTCTTTCCCAGTTTCCACCTCGTAAAAATATAGAACTTGCAGCCTTCTTTCGAGTAATCCATGTTTCTGGCCAGAGAGCAAAAACAAGAGTGAACAATTCACTCACAACAATAAAACAAGAAAAGTCAGGCATACGGCGACAAGTTCAAACTCGTAAGGACAGGCAACTCTGCACTCTCCTTGCTCCCCTACCTCCCATCATTCAAGGTTTTCATGTTATAGCACGAACTGTCATTACTTTCTGATCACCCTTCGTACTTGTAATTGTTCGTAGATGGTTGTAGTTCATTGGTTCGTCGTAGAAATTGAAAGATTGTTTGTATCAATATTTTGTTAAATTATTGGCAAGGCATCGTGCGACCTCTTAACCTCTACATCAGCGTGATGTTCGGGGAGATGGAGGGGGGGTTGGAGAGAATACTGTCAGGAGCTGGTTGTGAGTTGTTGGTTGTAAGAGGTATTGTTTGTTTTCTATCTTGATAATGTAGACTCAACTGTACACTCGTAGACTCGTAGGCTTGTAGGCTCGTAGGCTCATAGGCT
>NW_027644275.1:0-15819 GCF_032717465.1 Coenobita brevimanus
TGCTCCTTACCGTGTGAACCCAGAGTGAAAGTTCCTCTCATCCAGAAGGAGCTTGGCTACCTGTTGGACCACAAGATGATTGAGCCCTGTCAGAGCGAGTGGAGTTCTCCTGTCACTCTAGTCCCTAAGCCAGGTGGGTCACAGAGGCTTTGCATCGACTACAGACGTGTTAATCAGATAACCAAAACAGACACTTACCCTCTCCCCTCGTGTGGAAGATTGCATAGACAAGATCGGAAAGGCTAGGGTACATAAGTAAGTTTGATTTGTTAAAGGTATACTGGGCAAGTACCTATGACTGAACGTGCTAGGGAGATCTCATGTTTTGTAACATTAGGAAAGACTTTTGCATGTTCTGTAATGCCATATACAGATTGTTTTTAGAGTAATAAGAAATTTCCTCTTTGTAAATTTCTTTTTTCTCTGTGGAGAAAGTTACATAGCCTATGATTTCATCATCCTTTGTGTAATTTTAACGCACAGTATGCTGCATGTTTGATCACGAGCGTGTTCTTGCCTCAGTTCCCCCTTCTACCGTTATAGTAGAGTAAGTCGTCATTTCTGTTGTTGAGTGCGGGATTGTCATCTCTTTGTTCCCATGGCTTCATTTGCGCGTCCTTTTCTTACAAGTTGTATCAAGCTCTGCTGGCCCCTATATAATGAGCTCAGTCTCCTGCATCATTGCCACTTAGATCTGCTCCTCATTTTGTTCACATCTCTGTCCTCCCCTGTACAGATATTATTATTGTGAGTGCTCAAGAAATCTCCAAACATCTAGCAGCTGTGTGTAATTTGAGTATAACTGTTGTATTTTTTCCTGTACTGTGTAGCATAAGGTTAATTCTTAGGCCTAGTGAGGTTTTTGATTAATGTTAGGTTTTATGTCAGTCATTTTTGATAATAGTTTGTATCTGTAATAATTTATCTTGCATTAACTGAACATTACCCGGTGTATTTTCATTTATCAGGGCTGACTTAGATAAATTTACTTCTGCTAGTTTCGTGTTAATAGAGGCTATTGCAGTTAACCATATATTTAACCTGTTTATTTGCCATTACATTATCCCTCCAGTGAGTCCTGGAATGTTTTGTTGTTAGTTTGAGCATTAAACTTTAACTTGTAATTTTACCTAACTCTTTTGTTTTGAACCTGGAACCTTACGGGGACAGTAGTGATTTTTAGTATTCTCACTTAAAGTGTAGGCCTACATTATCTTTCTCTGTTCCGTAACATAAATTTGGCGACTTCTCTTATCAGGATATTCAGGGATATTATCATAAGGATATTGCTCGATATTTTGTGACTGTTACTTATTCATGATGTCTACTATTACTACACTTGATGAAGCCAAAGATTTTTTGTCAAATGTGCAAACAGTGTGTGATGTGGAAAACAGAACAAAGAATGAACTAAAACGCTTGTTGCTCAACAATTGGGAATTGCTGTTCGCTCTCATCATTCTAAAGATCAAATTGTTGACATGATTAATGAAAGCTTGTTTAATGTAACTCCTCCAAATGAGCAAACGCAGATTGAATTAGCTGGGTTACAGCTAGGCCCTGCAGGAGGCTCGTGTGAAGGAAGCTGAATTTCAAGCACGTGCTAAAGAGGCTGAGGCACAAGTTGAAATTGCTAGGATTCAGGCAGACCATGAAAGTATCGCATGAAACAAGGTGGAACTGGATCATCTTGCTCTGATGATTTTGATGTGGCTAAAAAATGTTAAACTTGTCCCTCCTTTTAATGAATCTGATTTAACAAAAGTATTTTCAGTTGTTTTGAGAGGGTAGCTACAGGTTTTAATTGGCCCAAAAAGTATTGGCCAGTAATTCTTCAAACTGTTCTCAATGGTAAAGCTCAAAGTAACTTATGCATCTTTGCCTCAGGATCAATCTGATAATTATGATGTAGTTAAGAGCTTGATTCTTAAGGCCTATGAGCTTGTTCCTGAAGCCTATAGAGTAAAATTTAGGACAACTTTACAAGCAAGATAAGCAATCCCATGTTGAGTATGCAAAAATCAAAGAAGATCTGTTAGAGCAGTGGTTAAATTCTAAGAATGTGGATTCTGATTTTGGACAAATTTAAGCAGATGATTTTGCATGGAGTGACTTTTCAAAAAGGTGTATTAGTAAAGATGTAAGCCTATATCTTGATGAAAGAAGAATAGATAATTTGTCTGATGCTGCAGTTTTAGCTGATGAATATGTTCTCACTCACAAGAGATATTCTAGAGAAAAAGGGAAAGCTGAGAGTAAGTACGTTGCCTCTACTCAGAGTACAGGTAACAGGAAAGAGAATAAGGATGCATGTTTCTCAGGAAGTAAATACCAGCTTCACCTCTAGATTTCAGAAAAGTAAATGTACTTATTGTAGTAAGCTTGGTCATACTACGGAGAGATGTTTCAGGAGACAGCGTGGATGTGAACAAAAAGCTGAGTCTTTAAATATTCAGTCAATTGGTCTAGTGTCCACTCTTGAGAGTTCCCAGAATTCTTTAACTGAGTTAACTGAACCTGCTTTGAGGGGTAACTTAAATTCTCATGATGGAGCTCCTCTTTGAGCAATAACGTGGGTGACACTCTCATAAGAGTTCATGTGCTAATTTCCCTGTCTGATGGTTTTGTCAGTCCTCTGACAGTAATGACAGGAAATCAGCGTTGGGTAAAATATATCGGGGATACAGGTGCTTCTGCCAATCCCTTATGCTGACCAGTGTTCTAGGCTCTAATGTTAATTCCTCTGATGAAAACTGTGTAATGTTACAAGGTGTAGGGAATAATTACTTCTCTGTCCCTCTGTGCAGAGTGAATTTAGAGTCTGGTTTTGTTAATGGTTCCGTTATGGTTGGATTGGTTGAGACACTCCCAATGTCAGGTGTAACTTTCTTACTTGGAAATGATATTGGTGGAAGTCAAGTGTGTCCAGCTCCTCAGTTGTCTAGTGAGCCAGTGGCTGCGACCCAGGATTGTGGATGTCCCTGATGTGTTCCCTGCATGTGCTGTCACTAGGGCTAAGTCTAAAGTTACTGGTGATTTAGAGGATAATGATGATGATGATGTTATCCTAGCTGACACTTTTCTTGCTAATTTGAGACCACTCACCAGGATGAGGCAGTACCCCGTAGTGTTGATAATTTGTCTCGTCAAGAGTTGGTTGAGTTGCAGGTTGCTGACCCTGGAGTTGAAAGGTCTAGCTAACTCTGCTTACAGTGAAGAAGAGTCAGCCGGTGCTTCTACTTGTTATTATGTAAAGTCAGGAGTAATTATGAGAGAAGTGGAGACCCCCAACAGCATCAGCCGACTGTGAATGGGAGGTTGTACATCCAAGTTGTCATCTCCTTCGTGTTTGTAGGCAGGATATATCACATTAGGAGTGGCTCATGATTCCAGTTTGGCAGGACACCTTGGAGTGAGGAAGACTGTGGCACGCATTTTTGAAACACTTCTACTGGCCAGGTATCTTCAGGGATGCGTTTCCTGGTATTGTAAGTCTTGTCACACCTGTCAAGGTTGTGGGAAGTGTAATCAGGACCGAAAAGGTTGCACCTCTAGTTCCCATTCCTCCTTCTCTTTTGAGGCGCCTTTCACCCGTGTGTTGGTGGATATTGTGTGGCCCTCTTCCTAAGACTTCTTCAGGATTTTCTTATGTGTTGACTCATGATTGATATGGCTACTCGTTATCCTGAAGCCATTCCACATTTAGAAACATCTCAGCAAAGAACGTGGTTAGAAGTGGAAAATGCTAGGGTTCTTCACAAGGTTTGGTCTGCCCAAGGAGGTACTAGTCAGACCGTGGGAAGTAATTTCATGTCAAACGTTTTCAAGCAGTCTCTGAAAGAGTTGGGCATCACCCAGATCACGTCTTCAGCTTACCATCCCCAGACCCAAGGAGCGTTGGAGAGATATCATCAAACACCTCAAATCGACATCAAGAAATACTGTTTGGAACATCAGAAAGACTGGGATAAAGGTCTTCCATTCGTTGTGTTTGCTGCAAGAGAATCTCCAAATGAATCACTGGGCGTCTCTACTTTTGAACTACTGTTTGGACATGAAGTAAGAGGACCCCTTTAAGTTACTCAAGGAATGCTCGCTTGTCGGAGGAAGATGACGTCAACCTGCTTGAGTATGTGATGGAAGTTCAAAGAACGGCTGTCCACTGCTTTACAGCTGGCGAGAGAGAATTTAGGAGCTGCTCAGGAGAAGATGAAGACTTCTGGTATGAGTTAAGAAGTCCAGGTTACGCCACTTTCAGCCAGGAGATCAGGTTTTGATTCTGCTTACCAGTTCATGGGCAACCTCTTCAAGCCAAGTTTAGCGGTCCTTATTTCTGTGGAGAAGAAACTCAGTGATGTCAACTATGTCATCGCCACACCAGATCGTAGAAAGTGCAAGCAACTTTGTCACATCAACATGCTGAAGTTATATCACAGGCGGGACGAAAATAATCCAGTCTGCACTGTAGCTGTTCCACCCGAGTCTGCAAGTGAAGCTCTCCCATGCAGTATGAGCCTGAGTGATAGTTTGGGGAAGAATCTTGATATCATGAATGATCTCCAGACTAAGCTCTCTCATCTACCTCCCGAGGAAAGGCAGGAGTTTTCGGCATTACTGCATGAGTACTCCGCAAGTCTTCCGTGCGCCACTCCAGGAAGAACCACTGTGTTGATGCATGATGTCGATGTTGGAGACGCAAAGCCAATTAAATTGCCTCCTTACCGTGTGAACCCAGTGAAAGTTCCTCTCATCCAGAAGGAGCTTGGCTACCTGTTGGACCACAAGATGATTGAGACCTGTCAGAGCGAGTGGAGTTCTCCTGTCACTCTAGTCCCTAAGCCAGGTGGGTCACAGAGGCTTTGCATCGACTACAGACGTGTTAATCAGATAACCAAAACAGACACTTACCCTCTCCCTCGTGTGGAAGATTGCATAGACAAGATCGGAAAGGCTAGGTGCATAAGTAAGTTTGATTTGTTAAAGGTATACTGGCAAGTACCTATGACTGAACGTGCTAGGGAGATCTCATGTTTTGTAACATTAGGAAAGACTTTTGCATGTTCTGTAATGCCATATACAGATTGTTTTAGAGTAATAAGAAATTTCCTTTGTAAATTTCTTTTTTCTTTGTGGGGAGGTGTTACATAGCCTATGATTTCATCATCCTTTGTGTAATTTTAACGCACAGTATGCTGCATGTTTGATCACGAGCGTGTTCTGCCTCAGTTCCCCCCTTCTACCGTTATAGTAGAGTAAGTCGTCATTTCTGTTGTTGAGTGCGGGATTGTCAACTCTTTGTCCCCATGGCTTCATTTGCGCGTCCTTCTTACAAGTTGTATCAAGCTCTGCTGGCCCCTATATAATGAGCTCAGTCTCTGCATCATTGCCACTTAGATCTGCTCCTCATTTTGTTCACATCTCTGTCCTCCCCTGTACAGATTTTATTATTGTGAGTGCTCAAGAAATCTCCAAACATCTAGCAGCTGTGTGTAATTTGAGTATAACTGTTGTATTTTTTCTTGTACTGTGTAGCATAAGGTTAATTCTTAGGCCTAGTGAGGTTTTTTTGATTAATGTTGGGTTTTATGTCAGTCATTTTTGATAATAGTTTGTATCTGTTATAATTTATCTTGCATTAACTGAGCATTACCTGGTGTATTTTCATTTATCAGGGCTGACTTAGATAAATTTACTCTTGCTAGTTTCGTGTTAATAGAGGCTATTGCAGTTAACCATATATTTAACCTGTTTATTTGCCATTACATTATCCTTATGAGTCCTGAATGTTTTGTTGTTAGTTTGAGCATTAAACTTTAACTTGTAATTTTACCTAACTCTTTTGTTTTGAACCTGGAACTTTACGGGACAGTAGTGATTTTTAGTATTCTCACTTAAAGTGTACATTATCTTTCTCTGTTCCGTAACAATATATATATATATATATATATATATATATATATATATCATCAGCCGTTTGAGTGTCCACTGCAGGACCGGCCTATCCCGACCGAAGTCGGGACGATGCAGCCAATGTATCTCGACCAAGTGGCTTAGGCTGTGTGGTAGAGATTGTATGTAGGGTGAGAAGTGCTTGTAAGTGTAATTGTAGTGTTGGAGTGGCTTTGGATGTGAGTGTAGTCTGTGAACCAAGTGTAATCGGCCTGCGCAAGCCGACTGGATGCAAGCATACTTTATAGTAAGCGACACTGGTTCAACCACAGCATCCCTTGTGTCCACTAATGCAGTACGTGGCCGGGTGAACACTCCCAAAGTTTATGACCCTAGTGGGGGGCGAACCCTGGCTCACCCGTGTACGAAACGCACGCTCTACCACTGTACCACAGAGGCTATATATATATATATATATATATATATATATATATATATATATATATATATATATATATATATATATATATATATATATATATATATATATATATATATATATATATATATATATAGAGAGAGAGAGAGAGAGAGAGAGAGAGAGAGAGAGAGAGAGCGACTTGGAGGCGATTTGTTTGTGGACACCCCAAACGGGATTGAGGCTCTATATATATATATATATATATATATATATATATATATATATATATATATATATATTAATTATTTTAAAAATTTTATTTCACTCATATCATTTTATATTTGATTATTGTTACCACCAAACTTTTTTTTTTTTTTTTTTTTTTTTATTGAGAGAGAGAGAGAGAGAGAGAGAGTGAAGGTGAGGGGAGAGGGATAAGGATGGAGGGATGAAAGGAAAGAGGGATGGAGGGGGGGGGGGGTTCTGGCGACGCCTGGGAGCAACACAGCAAGTTCTGCCCAATAACTTAATTAGTGTCGGATTGGACCTGCGTCGCCTTACCCTCCTCATCTTACTCTGCCTCGTCTTCTCTTCCTCATCTTACCCTGCTTTACCTTCCCTTCCTTATCTTACCGTACATCACCTTACCCTTCCTCATTCTCCCTGCCTCATATAACTCTGACTCATGTTGCCCTGCCTCACCCTCCCTGTCTTATATCGCTCTGCCTCACCCTCCCCTCCTCATCTTACTCTGCCTAATATGACCGAACCTACCTCACCTTACCTGCCTCATAGTACCCTGCCTCGTCTCCCTGCCTCCTCTTATCCTGCCTTACCCTGTCCTATCCTTTATCACCAAAACTCATAATCCTATTTCATCTCCCCTCATCTCATCTTACCTTGTCTCATCTCACCTCACCCTGCCTCACTTCACCCTGCCTCACCTCATCCTGCCTCGCCTCGCTCTGCTTTATTTTAGCCCACCTCATCCTACCCGACCTCATCCAGCTACATGTTACCCTATCTCATCTTACCCTGCCTCATTCAGCCTCATGTTACCCTTCCTTATCTCACCCTGATTCACTCTTTAATCCTGTCTCACATCACCCTGCCTCAATCTGCCTCACCCTCTCTCACCCTACCTTGTTCTACCCTACCTCACACACCCAGCTTCACTGTTCTTCACCATATCTTATTCTGTCTCTCCTTTACCCAACCTCACTCTGCCGCACCATGTCTCATCTTACCATGTTTCATTCTGCCTCATCCTGCCTCACCTCATCCTGCCTCACCTCATCATGCCTCAGTCTGACTCACCCGGCCTTAGCTTATCCTGTTGGAACTTCGTAGCCACCATTTATATATATATATATATATATATATATATATATATATATATATATATATATATATATATATATATATATATATATATAAACTCTTAAGTCTTGTAATATTTAAGTCTTGAGTTTTGGTTAAAGTTATTATGGTAATCGAAGAGCAGGAGGAGTTAAAGATGAATACAGGGAGTTGATCTTGATTTATTATCTTCAGAGAAAGTCTAAGTTGAGCAGCGTATGTATTACAAGGGACTTAATATATTAACTAAGTCTAGTTGGACCTCTCTTCTTATTTGATCTCTCCACTACCTGCCGGTTCTATGGCCAGCCCCCTTCTCATCTCTGATTGCTACATTCTCGTTTAGCAGGGGTCGTGTCACGTGGGCTATACTATTGTTGAAATGTTCTAGAAGTCTGTGTGTGTGTATGTGTGTGTATGGTCAAGAGGCGCTGTTTGTGGGCTATTGTGCTGGTGAGAGACATTCTGGAGAGGTGCTAACGTTACTTCCTTTGGCCCCTAGGTTTGACATTGACCTAACCTCTAGGCTATATTATGCATGTTGCTGGTTTTTATGTATTAAGATATTCTACAGTCGTGACATTGCTCGGTCACCCCAACTGGCGGTCCTCAGACAGCAATCATCATTGACATATGCTAATCTAGTAATACATAACATTGATTATAATACTGTATATACATAATATTTATGATATTATTGTACTGGCCTAATAATATTTTAGAAACATAATACATTTTAAACAAATTGCATACATAATTGAACAAATGCACTGTAGTTAAATTGATTATAGAAAATTGTATAACATATTGTAAAATGTGTATGTATAATAGACATAAGCATATAACTGCAATGGTAATACTAGTGTTAGGTCATTACATTACATATAGAGTTATCCCTTTAGTAATGTCTAATATTTCACCTAACTTGTGTGATGATTTTGGTAGTACAGATTTGTAGTAACATTGTATGAATTGTTACACAATAATTGTATTGTACATAATTGTATTGTAATTGTTTTATATCGTTTGTAGTTACATAACTGTAGGAAGTGCAACATAATTCTAGTAACACTGCAGTAATATTGTAGTAACATTGTAGTAATACATAATTGTAACATTGTATGAATTGTTACATACTTTTATTGTTACATAATAATTGTACGTGGTTGTATTGTAATTGTTACATATCGTTTGTAGTTACGTAATTGTAACAACTGTAACGTAATGCAATCGTTTGTCGTTACAAAACTGTAGTAATTGCAGTAATATTGTAGTAACTGCAGTAATACTGTAGTAACATTGTAGTAATACAGAATTGTAACATTGTATGAATTGTTATATAATTGTATTGTTACGTAATAATTGTATTGTACATAATTGTTAAATATTGTTTATAGTTACATAATTGTAACAACTGTAACATAATGCCATCGTTTGTAGTTACATAATTGTAGTAATTGCAGTAATATTGTAGTAACTGCATTCCTGACATCGCTAATCAGGTCATGCTACGGTCGATTATAGTGATGATGTGCCTTGCCACTGGCTGGTGGAGAACAATAATTTGCTTTTTTTTTTTTTTTTTCACTTATAGAAGGAGTTTATGTGATATTTTGGCATTTGTGGTAACACTTACATCTATTTTCATTTGTTTGTTATGCGATCTTACTGTATTTTTTTTTTTTTTTTGTAATTGATTTTCTATAGTTTATTTTCTATAGTTTGTTTTCTTCATTTGTCTACTTTTTCGGTGTTGTCCGAGGTTGCAATATTGCTAGCTAATTCCCTTGGGACCCTTTTTTCAGGTTTAGTTTATATTGCACAGATATTACTGAAAATGATATTATATAGCCCCATATTTTGTTATTTTATACAAAAAATATATATATACACTGTATCGGTACACGGCTAGCACTAATAAAATGTAGCCGTTATGGAGTAGCAGTTGACTACATATTAAGTGTTCTGCTGTATAGTATAACTAGACCACCGTGTTGGATCGACGACACTGTCTGTAGTACACGTCAGCTACTCGCCGTCACTGCCCGACACTCCCCACCAAAGGTCCTCTGCCACGAGAAGGTGGAAGCTGGTCTGTTATTAAGTGGTAGCGTAAGGTGACAGAAATGAGCAGATTAAATCTCTCTTTATTGGGTACAGAATAATATAACTGCGACCCGAGAGATATGTAGGAGCGACACCACCTCCCTTTATAACTGTAAAGCGATCTCTGACGCTGTACGCTCACCGAGCCGACTAGGGCGTTGGTGCTGAGGTCAGCTAAAAAGTGAGGTGCCGAGCATTACATATACTCTGGGCTTATGCAAAAAGTAGAGATAAAGACAACTCTACTAGTACATTATACACCTCTATAAAATGGTATTAAGTACATTCACATATGCCAACATAATAAATGGTTCCCCAGGACTTTACACTTACGCACTATTCAAATATCTTTTCACTTCTCCTAACCTTCTTTTTATAATTGAAACAGGGTGGCCCTTGTGGTCTGCCATCCACCTTCTTCCTATACCACAGCTAACAGCGAAATGATATTTGGTTGTTCATCATTCACACTTCATTACACACTGTTAATTATGACTAAACAGCTTTAAAAATTATTATGTAAAATGTGTGATACTACAACTTCATATGGAAAAAGATGTTGACACCAGAACATCGCTCGGCCACACCATAGACGTCCCCGTCGACATTGTTGTCCTAACTACCGTGTAGCCTAACCAGAGTGTAGGGTAGCTAACTATTCAGGAACATCCACTTGCAATCTGCGAGTACGGACACGTGGTATCAGTGGGTTCCTTAATTAGCGCCTTAAATAGTAGCCTAAACCACAAACACAGGACAAGACCACAATAGTAGAAGACCAGCGCCAGGACCTAGGAAGGAGAAAGGTATGAAGGAAGATAGGACAGTACATAAGGCTCTAAATCAGTCCTGTTCAGGTGGGAGAGGAAGGTAAGCTCCTTTACTACATGAGACAGCCTGTTCACATTCAAGAAGTAACATTGAATGAAGGTAAAAAGGGTCATAACTGGGATGAGAAGTTCACTGTCAAAGCTAGATGATGCTTGCTAGGCAGAACTGCTATCTCTTTACTGTGTAACTCACAAAAATCAGGTGCAACATAGTACCCCTTTACTGTAAGGAATTGATTCTGTGAGGCACAAATCACAGTTACATCCTCTGCCTCAGGAAAGTAAAAGTACTGTTTCGCATGAATATGAACATGGAAAAACTGACTTCAACTGAATGGGTTGGAAAGTGCAACATTGCAGAGCAGAGGAAGTATTTGTGTCCAACAAGGCCCTCTTACACTCCTCTACCTTTAATGGTACGAAGACAAAATGGAAAGCAGGACATACATGGAGATCAAGAAATGAGGCCTTACACTTCTCAAATTCATCCACAGTCGTTTCTGCTACATATTTCTTGTCATCTGAGACAACTAGCACCTCTGGACCCTCTTCAATAACAACAAGTGTATTATTAGCAGTAGCAAAAGGGAAGGTAATGAACCGCCATGCCTGGTATGTTACAGCATTCCTCATAGGTACCAATATCAGGATGCCTTCACGGGTCAACTGGGCCTCTAACAATGGGTAATAATATTCCAGTTGACTCAGATCAAAGAGTGGCATAAGTCCATGCTTCCACATTGCTATATAGCTATATTAAGTGCATTTGTTAATATATTAGTAGGCAGCAATAAAGCATTAACCCTGTTCAAACTTGCATCGATTAAGCCGTCCACCCTATTGGCTGCATGCTTCTCCAAAGCAGTGGTTGACTCGTCGAGAGCATGTAAGTACTCAGCGAATAACACCAAGTTAGCAAGGGTTAGTAGATTAATTTGGATGTTGTTCACAAGCTCTACTAGATGGTTGGTAGTCCTATTTATCTCGTTAGCTTTGTTAGAGAACTCATCTAACTGTTTATACACATGCATGATTAATCTATTATTGGCTTTAGCGGCCAGTGTCAAGTCATGCATCTGTCTACCCAATTGCACTACATCCTTATCTAATGCCATACCAAAGAGTTATCCACGTCCTCTCTTAGTACGTGCATGGACATGCTTGGAAAGATCAGAGTGTACGTTAGGTAAAGCTACATGCAAGTTAGTGAGCCTGTCGGTGAGCCTGTCTATATGCCTAGTCTGAAGCTCAACAAAGCTTCAGTGTCAGAGTTTGTCAATCGTGGGTTTCGATTAAACATCTTTCCCACTTCCAATAGTTGCTGTCTGAGATTCGACAAGCCCTTGGAGACCTCCTTGACAATATCTGGCGTTTGGAGATAGCCTTCCATTGGATAGTAGACGCATACTGCATCTTCCACTACCACGACTTCTCCAAGTGGGCTCTTCAGTGCTCCTGGCATTAACGCAGTCGTGTCCATGTCCGATGTCGTTCCATAGGTCCACCCCAAGCAACGCACGAGGAGTTTGAGCCACAGCCACATTTTTTTCTGCAAGAGTAGATACTCCCTTAATCACTCTTGTTGTGGGATCGTAGCTTGCTGCGATACTCTTGGTTAGGGACAGGTACGGACGACGACATAGACTGCGACGAAGACAGAGGGCACAACACATCAGACGATAGGCCTAGCTCTTGACTTACTAGTTTGATCCTATCAGCATGTACTGAGTTCCATTAGCTTCATCCTTTATTCATAAGTATTTCCACGTACTCATTCCACAACGGTATATGGTCCGCGGAACTTAGGTCTGAGCTTGGAAATTCTCTCAGGGTTGTGGATTATGACCTTCTGGCCTGCCTGTAACGTCTTTTCTTGACTACCTTTGTGTTGTTTCGCCATCATCTCCGCTCTTGAGGCTTTTAATCTTTTCCGTACTTCACTGTGTATGAATTGGAATTTCAACAACTGTACCTTTGCGTAGTCTTCTTCGTTGTCTACTGGAGTAGGAGGTCCAGCCAACAAATCGTAGGGTAACACTTTCTCTTCTCCATAAAGGATATAATGAGGAGACTTCCCAGTTGATTAATTTTCTGAGGAGTTGATGGTCGCCGCTACATGTGGTAACCAGTCTTCCCAGTTATCCTCTTGATTTGAGGTTATTACTGGTCTCAAGACTTCCAGTATCTTCCTGTTTGTTCTCTCCACCAGGCCATTGCTCTTAGGACTGTAAGGCGTTACAAAAACTTGCTTTACTCCATACATACGACAGATTTCTTGTAAAACCTGGTTACGAAATTCACTGCCATTATGCTGAGCAATACCTTAGGTGTAGAGTATGGACAAATCACTGAAGTCACAAAAAGCGTGCGCCACCTCCTCTGAAGTTTTCGTCTGTAAAGGTGCTAAAACAGTGAATCGTGAGAAATGGTCCACTGCCACCAGTACATAACTTGAACCTTGACGACTTCTCGGCAACGCTAAGAGATCAATGGAGACTGTATCCCAGGGTTTTTCCGGTAGAGGATACTCTAAGATGGGAGTCGGAAGTCCCGTCGTTCCTCGTATTTCCGCGCATTTGACACATTGACTGACGTGGGCTTCTATGTCCATCCTCATGGTCGGCCAATAGTATTTCTTTCTCGCCTCACGTATGCATCTATCGCGACCGGGATGACCCGCTTGAGGTACGTCATGAACTAACTATAGCACGGCTTGCTGTAAGGTAGCAGGAACAACCAACTGATATGCAGTGTCCTTCCCAGGGTTGCTTATAAAGCCCCTGTTGAAGATGGAAGTGAGTCATTGGTACTGGGAGTTCAGGTAGACAAGTCTCGTCGCCAGACTCCAAGGCATAGATGACTTGAGACCACATCGCATCATTACGTTGTTCCGCTTTTACCGTGTCTGAGGAATACTCAGCAAGAGCAACATCCTCGGCTATGGTAGCAGCAATGTTTCTACTCAACGCGTCGGCTACAACATTTTGATGGCCTGATAAATATCTGACCTCTGGATCAAACTCCATTACCTTGCCAAACCAACGCGCAACCTTACCGTGCAAGTTTTTTTCTTTTAAACAAGTCGCATATGGGTGCATGGTCAGTTAAAACAATTATCCGGTAGCCAAAAATAATATCCCGGAAATGTCCTAACGCCCACACGACTGCTAATGTCTCCAAATGTGTCGTTGAATAGTTCTTCTCTGGGGGTCTTAATGCCCTACTAGCATACGCTATGGTATGTGTCTTTCCTTGCTCATCCTTCTGCTGTAACACCGCTCCCAGACCCAGACCTGAGGCGTCCGTGCACAGATAGAAAGGTTGAGTATAATCAGGAAACGCTAATACGGGTGCTTCTGACATGGCTTGTTTGAGCTCGTTGAAGCTTTTCTCTTCCGAGGGTCCCCATTTCCATGCAGCGTCCTTCTTAAGTAGCGTTGTTAAAGGTGATGCTATGATGGCATACCTGTGGACAAAACTCCTATAAAAGCCAGTGAGGCCTAGGAACGATCTTATCTGATCCTTGTTCTGTGGTGTAGGAAAATAGGTCATCTAGATACTAGATATGCTAAGACGTCTTGCCCTAACATCTCGCCAAACAATTGGTTTATCATCCGCTGAAATGTTAAAGGAGCATTACTCAGTCCAAAAGGCATCCGGAGAAATTCAAAGTGCCCACGGTGAGTGCTAAAAGCAGTAATGGGACGCGACTCTTCGGTCAGCTCCACCTGCCAATACCCTGACGCTAGATCCAGACAAGTAAACACAGTATTTCCCTTACCTAATGATTGAAGTAAGTCTCGCAAATGCGGAATCGGGTAACGATCCGGTACTGTTTGTTCACTTGCTGAAAATCCACAACAGGTCTCACACCACCATCCTTCTTAGGCACTAGAAAGAGTGGTGCATTCCACTGCTTCCCTTTGGCTGTGCGGTAGACGGTATGCGGGCACATAAACTGGATTTGTACCAGGGCACAACCAATATATGCTTCACCCTATCCGTCCTACCCAGCGCTTCTCCTGGAAGTGCTACTACGTTGGAAAATTCTCTAAGGAGGGCTAGGAGTCGTGTTTTATGGTCTACATTATCCGTGACCTTCACGTATTGCTCCAGCTGTTTCCTTAGCCAGATGTACGGGTTCCGACTGAGTCGTTGCTTGAGATGTAACTACAGGAGAGATCACCGGCACGTCGTCGACTTCCTTTATGGGGGCACCATAGCACATCAAGTCGCCTATATAACAACCATCTCTGAGCTTAACTGCGCCACCACTCATATTTTGCGATGAAGAGGGGCGTCTTCTGGTCTTGGCCAACGCTAGTCAGAGTCGATTCCAGCGACAATGCCTTATGTTTCACAGTCTCAGTTAAGCATGCTACATCAGTTCCCACCGACACGTCAGGTACTCGGACAGGAATTTTACAGACAGTTTGACTGGGTAAGTGGTGATTACCACTCACTATAGCCCTGACTTTCTTCCAGTCCATACCCTCCGCTTCGTGTGCATCCGGGGACTCCCTTGACGCTTCACTTGTCGGGGTCACAACTGGTTGGACGGCTCCTGATTGGATGCCAGTTCCAGTTTGTGTTGCTGAGGGATTAAGGCCTACAAACTCTTTCCCGTTAAAGGAAATGGAATGTCTTTTACTCCTCCATGGTCTCAAAGCCTAACAGCCCATCAGCTGGCAGAGGAAAATCCTCAACCACAAACGTAGCACGTAACACAGGAGATCGTTTATCTGCCCTCAATGTCAACGGCACCTGGCTTACAATCTTCATTCTACTCCCTGTCACACCTGTCAACATTACATCAGGTGGTGATAATGTCCAGTTTGTTAGAGGCATTTCACTTTTAAGTTTTTCCAGTGCTTTACTAGAAATTTTGTACATGCCCCTGTATCCACGATCAGGGACACTTGGCCTTTCCCTATGATCCAAAGGAATAGATAATAAGTCCACCTTAGTAATAGTTGCCACACACGCATCGGTGGATTATACTATTTTAATTACTTTTGCGCGCGGCCTTGAACTTCCCCCGAACTAGCTGGGTTCCCTAGTTTCTTCCTCTTTTCAATGACAAAAGGGGCAACAGTCCGTTTCATGAGGACAATGCCCATGTATGACACACCATCTTTTCACCTCTGGCTTAACAGCCTTGGTCCTTTGCTGTGGAGAACTAGTAGCTGTGTCTCTCCAGCCTGAAGTTTGCAA
>NW_027644276.1:0-4995 GCF_032717465.1 Coenobita brevimanus
ACATAACATCTGCGGTATTTACCTGGCTCTGTCTATTAGTCTGTCTATTTATCCCTGTAATGGTTTATGACGGAGGCTCCATACTCATCTGTCCATCTCCGTGTCTAGCTCTGTATATATCTATATATCTCTCTATCTATCTGTATTATACCGAGTATCTGTTTACAGCCATTTATATACTCTCCCTCTCTCTCTCTCTCTCTCTCTCTCTCTCTCTCTCTCTCTCTCTCTCTCTCTCTCTCTCTCTCTCTCTCCATTATCCTATTCATCTGCTACTCCAGTTACCCATTTGCGTTTGTATGTATGTATGTATGTATGTATGAATGAATGTATATATCAATGAAAGCTTTGTGTGTGTGTGTGTGTGTGTGTGTGTGTGTGTGTGTGTGTGTGTGTGTGTGTGTGTGTGTGTGTGTGTGTGACATCGTAACAGGCCACCAGGGGCAAAGGTCTGTCAACTACCGATAATTAATGTGGCCTACGTAGCCTGGCCTCAGGTCCATACACCTGCAAAGGGTAATAAGACAGCGTATGATCTTTTCTTATAAACTTGAGTACCATAGGGTTTATAAGAGGAAGAAAGTGAGGGTGGAGGAAAGAAAGTGCAACGTGGTGAAGATGTGGTAGTTGGTAAGTAGATCCAGAGAGAGAGAGAGAGAGAGAGAGAGCAAAAAGATATGAGAGTATGAGTGGTATTTTAAGTGGCTTTGGAAAATTTTCAACGCCTCCTTTTCAGCAACCTATTCCCACCTTTACACGTGGCTCTCCCAGTGAATGTCACTGATGCAAACTGTCAGTCCTGGTGCTACACAAATGGCATATGAGAGTATGTTAAGGTGTAATGTGAAAAAAAAAAAAAAAAACATAGAAGCATTACTACACAGCCTCCCATGTCAGGCAGAATATAGACAGACAGACAGCCAGACAAACAGGTAGACAGGAAGACAGACAGACAGACAGACAAACGGTCAGTGACAGAGACAGATAGATAGATAGACAGATAGATGGACAGACAGATGGATAGGATACATTCATAGATAGACTGGTAGATAGATAGACAGATAGTTAAACTTCAGACTGAACTAAAAACCTGAAGAGATAAGGGAGGAGAGTAGGCAGGCGTACGAGGGGTGTGAAGAAGAATGAGGAAGGAATATGGCCGTCAAAGAAACAGTTGGGTATGAAGGTGCAGTACTTTGTGGAGTATGTAATGTGAAGGTGCAGTGGTGTGTGAAGTATGTAGTATGAAGGTATAGTAGTGTGTGAAGTTTTTAGTCTGAAGGTGCAGTGATGTGTAGAGTATGTAGTATGAAGGTGCAGTGGTGTGTAGAGTATGTAGAATGAAGGTGATGTGGTGTGTGTAGTATGTTGTATGAAGGTACAGTGGTGTGTGAAGAATGTAGGATGAAGATACAGTGGTGTGTGCAGTATGTAGTATGAAGGTACAGTGGTGTGTGAAGTATGTAGTATGAAGGTACAGTGGTGTGTGAAGTACGCAGTATGAATGTACAGTGGTATGTGCAGTATGTAGTATGAAGGTACAGTGGTGTGTGAAGTATGTAGTAGTATGAAGGTACAGTGGTGTGTGAAGTATGTAGTAGTATGAAGGTATAGTGGTGTGTGAAGTATGTAGTAGTATGAAGGTATAGTGGTGTGTGAAGTATGTAGTAGTATGAAGGTACAGTGGTGTGTGAAGTATATAGTAGTATGAAGGTATAGTGGTGTGTGAAGTATGTAGTAGTATGAAGGTATAGTGGTATGTGAAGTATGTAGTAGTATGAAGGTATAGTGGTGTGTGAAGTATGTAGTGGTATGAAGGTACAATGGTGTGTGAAATATGTAGTATGAAGGTAAAGTGGTGTGTGGAGTATGTAATATATGTAGTATGAATGTGCAGTGGTGTGTGGAGTATGTAGTATGAAGGTACAGTGTTGTGTGAAGTATGTACTATGAAGATGTAGTGGTGTGTGAAGTATGTAGTATGAAGGTACAGTTGTGTGTGGAGTATGTAGTATATGTAGTATGAATGTGCAGTGATGTGTGGAGTATGTAGTATGAAGGTGTAGTGGTGTGTGAAGAATGTAGTATGAAGGTTCAGTGGTGTGTGAAGTATGTAGTATGAAGGTACAGTGGTGTGTGGAGTATGTAGTATGAAGGTCCAGTAGTGTGTGAAGTATATAGTATGAAGGTGCGGTGGTATGTGAAGAATGTAGAGGTAAGAGGCGTGGCTTCTGAACTCTAGGGACCGGAAAATGGGAGTAAGAGTCGGAAAGAAACTGCCGTAAGATCTGGTATGTGGGGTAAAATGTTTTAACAGGGTGAGAAACGACACTAGGAAAGAAGGAAGCAGACGTTCAGTAATGGGAAGGGTAGATCAGGGTGAAGAGAAACTGATGAAGATGTATCGTACGCATTGGAAGTGGAGAGAGATTAAGGAAGAGGGAAGACACGAAGAAAGAATTTTAGAGACGAATATGTAACAGAGAAAACTGGAATGATGTTGATTGTAGACGACTACATACACAGACTGAAAAATGACTGAATGAGATTGGTTTGTTCTCTTTCCAGCCGCTGCCTCCGGTTGAGTGGGTTAACAGCAGGTATGCATTAATGAAAGTACTTGGAAATAGACGTCCACTCTGAAGATGTGGAACGTGTCCGAGCTCGTACGGTGCGAATTTTGACACGTACTAGCAAGGTTGGCATTGATTAAATCAGATTGATGTAATCATGTAATTAAATCGTTTATTATTTTGCTAAAAGAATCATGATTTTTATTTATTTTTTATTGTTTATCTAAAAGTTAACAAAAATAAAATCAGAAGGTTTATAGAAGTTGTGTATAACTTTGTGTTGGCATTCATTTATTCAGATACTTGAGCATTAAGTTAGCAGATTTGGAGGAATGGTCTATCTATTTATCTATAGCCCGATGCCCTAATCCCGCAAAGGGTTGCCGCAGACAAAACGCCTCCAAGTCGCTCTGTCACCCACCATTTGACTACCCTCCCCGCAACTCACTCTCCCCTCCCTCATATACCTCTCAACTCCATCCCTTCACCTCATCCTCGGTCTTCCCTTCCCTCTCCCTCCCTCCACATCACCTACATACACCCTCTTAGTCAGTCTTTCATTCTCCATTCTCTCCATATGTCCAAACCACCTCAGTGTATTTCTCCTAATCTTCTCAACCACATCCACATCCACCCCACAACGTTCCTTCACTTCTTCATTCGTCAACCTGTCCCTCCATGTCACTCCACATGCTCCTTTCAAGTAACTCATTTCCACTGCTCTCACTCTTGACTTGTTCCCCTCTTGCAAGGTCCATGCCTCGCTTCCATACGTCAGGGTAGGGATCACAATACTATCATGCAGTGACTTAACTTCCATACTCACCTCTCTATTTCTCATAACTGCTTTCAGTGAACCAACAACCTTCCTTCCCTGCTGTACCCTTTCACGCACTTCATCCCCCAAAGTTCCGTCCTTACTCATCACACTACCCAAGTACTTGAATGCACTCACATTCTCCATTTCCTCGCCATCCAACCTCACCGTGCATTCTGTGACTTCATTCCTCTCAAACACCATAACTTTACTCTTGTTTACATTAACTTTCAGATTCCTCTTCCTACACACTGTCCCAAATTCATTCACCAAACCTTGCAACTCCAATTCATCTTCACTCAACAATACTGTATCATCAGCAAACAACAACACCGGAATCTTCCAAATCTCACCCTCATTCATTAAAGCCACCCCCACATCCACTGCCCTACCTTGCACCTCCTTTACAACCCCATCCATGTATATATTAAACAGCCATGGAGACATCACACAACCCTGTTTCAATCCCACACTGAGATAAAAAAAACTCACTCAGCTCACCATCCATTCGTACCGTAGCCCTAGCTCCTTCGTACATACTCTTCACAGCACTCAGTAATTTCCCCTCCACTCCATATATTCTCAATACCTTCCACATACCTTGTCTATCTATTCTGTCATAAGCTTTTTCCAAGTCCATGAAGGCAGCATACACTTTCTTTCCCTTCTCTAGATACGTCTCCACTAAACATCTTAGAACAAATATCTGATCTACACACCCTTTTCCCTTCCTAAGTCCCCCTTTTTCTTTTCCAACTAGCTCCTCTGTCATATGCCTTACCCTATCAATGAGTATTCTACCATATATTTTTCCAGTCACACTAAGAAGGCAAATACCCCTATGGTTACCACATACTTCTCTCTCCCCTTTTCCTTTGTATAAAATAACAATTATACCTGATTTCCAGTCCTCTGGAACCCTTCCCTCTTCCCAAGCCAATCTACATAACTTCCATATCCACTCCACTACAATCTCACCTTCGTACCGCAGCATTTCATCACACACTCCATCAATTCCTGGGGCCTTTCCCATCTTGATCTTCTTCATTGCTTCCAAACTTTCCGCCCTACTGATCTCTTCCTTCCTCCTCTCATCTCTCCTTCTCCCAGCCATTCCCTAAATACTTATACTCGCACTGCTCTCACTCACTACATTCAACAAATCCTCAAAGTGCTCCTTCAATCTCCTTAATTTCTCTCTCTTCTCCATCAACAATCTATTATTCCTATCTTTCACTCCCCTACTCTTACCCCTTTCACACTGCCTTACTTTCTTTACCTCCTTCCCAAACAATTTCTTACTCTCCCTCCATTTCACACTCAGATTCCTCCCAAACTCTTCATCCACTTTCTTCTCACTCTCCTTCACTAATCTCTCTCTGAGGGAATGGTGCCATTAGAAATTGCTACATTGTGTGACAGAAAAAATATTTTTAAATTTGTGTAGCTAAGTATTGAAATTATTTGTACATCTGTAGTAATGAGCCATAAATCAAAAACCAAAGCCATAAGACTAGGTCGGCTATGCTTGGTCACTTAAGGCCATGTCATAATAATATCAGCTTAAGAGTTTCTGTGTGGTAAAATAATCAGCTTTGGAATAGG